>NW_006282204.1:633077-638805 GCF_000327345.1 Myotis davidii
TCCATTCAGTTAAACATCCACTGGTGACTCTTGTAGGTGCCCGACCGCCTGACCGGATGGGCTCTCAGCGAGGGGCACCAAGAAGACTCTACCCACCTGAGCCACCCAGCCGGCGCTGGGAGATCTTCGGTGAAAGGCGTTGTTATTAAAAACAGTTTTGTTTTAGTTCTGGCCCCATCTGGAGTCCTTCCCCAGCCGGCCTCTACTCCATTCCCATCCACAGCGCTGCGGGTATCCATCGCTTTACGTGCGCGGCTTTCTCTTAGGGCAACTAACTCGGCCAACCGTCTCCTTTAAAAGAGGGGGAGTCCCAGGGCCTCAGTCACATAAAGAGCCGAAATGCACACGATGACTTCGACTTGGGCCTTTTCTTTAAAAATCTTACACCGGAGAGGAGGACATGGAACAGTAGCGACACAGAAAGGTAGCCCAGGGTTCAGGAAGGTGAATACTCCCCGCGCAGTCAGTGATGGGAAAGTGAATGGTTTTGATAATCAAAAGAGAGAACTTGTTCTGGCCAGGAGTGGGTAGATACGGGTTCTGAAGGAGGAGGAATGAGCCAAGGCTAAATATAAATTAATAATGAAAACAGCAATGACAACAGGGCGGGTTGTTGGTTCTGCACCAGAGGCTGCCCCGCGCATTCGCCGCGCATCGTCTCTTTGGGTCGCGCTCTGTGGTGGGCAGGTGTTGTCCTGCGCCTTCCCGTCCCTCTGGGCTCCGAGCGCTGGAGGAGGGCTTTGTCCTAAGTCACCCAGCGAGCGAGCAGAGGCGCTGGGCTCTCCCCTTGAAGTTCCTCCAGAGCTCTGCTCCCAACCACCCCCTGCATTGGCAGAGAGGGAGGCAGAGGCGTTTCCAGGCTGGGGGGTGGGGGGGAGGGCGGAGGGGAGGGAGGCAAGTTGTCGTGTGATGGCAATGTGTCTCGCCAGACAGATTTGGGCTGGAACTCCAAGCTTCAGCACCGTCTGCGCCGCAGCCCTGGCCGCCCCCTGCTGGCCAGACCCACGAGGAGACGGTGCGCTCTGCACTGAGCTCCTCAGCGGCGCCTCTCAGCCAGCAGTCCTCGGGGGCCAGCGCTCTGGGCTTTGGCCATCCCAATGGGTGTGTAAGAGTACCTCCTTGCTTTAATGTGCATTTTCCTGAGGACAGCTCATGTAGGGCACCTTTTCGTATGCTTATTTGCCACTTATACATCTTCTTTGGTGAGATCTGTTCAAGCTTTTGCCCATTTTTAAATTTAAATCTGTACATTACTTTAGGCAAATTACCATTTTAACTATTAATTCTTCCAGTCCATGAACACGGGATATCTTTCCATTTCATTGTGTCTTTTTCAATCTCTTTTAATAATTCTTTGTAATTTTCAGTATATAGGACTTTCACATTCTTTGTTAATTCCAAGGTATTTTATTCTTTTGGTTGCAATTATAAAAGGAATTTTTTTCATTTCTTTTTCTGATGTTTCGCTGTTAGTATACAGGAAGACAGTGAATTTTTGTACATTGATTTTGTATTCTGCAACTTTACTGTATTTGTTTGTTGTTTGGTGGAGTCTTTAGAATTTTCTATGTACAGAATCATATTGTCTGCAAAAAGTGGCTTTTACTTCTTTCTTCCCAATTTAGATACTTTTTATTTCTTTCTCTTGCCTCATCGCTCTGACTAGCACTTCCAGCACTATGTTGAATAAGAGAGGTGAGGGTGGACATCCTTGTCTTTTCCTGATCTTAGAGGAAAAGTGTCCGGTTTTTCACCATTGAGTATGATATAGCTGAGGGTTTATCATATATTGCTTTTATGATGCTGAGGTACTTCCTATTTCCATGTTGTTGAGTGTTTTAATCATAATGGATGTTGTATCTTGTCAATGCTTTTTCTGCATCTATTGATAAGGTCATATGATTTCATCCCTCCTTTTGTTGATGTGGTACATTACATTGATTGATTTGCAATGTTGAACTATCCTTGTGTCCCTGGAATGAACCTCACTTGATTCTGATGTATTATTTTTTGGATGCACTGTTGTAGTTGATTTGCTAGTATTTTGTTTAGGATTTTTGCATCTGCAGTCATCAGAGATATGGTCTGTAGTTTTCTTCCTTTGTGTTATCTTTGCCAGGTTTTGGTATCAGGGTTATGTTGGCCTCATAAAATCTATTAGGAAGTATTGCCTTTTCTTCAATTTTTGGAAGAGTTCTAGAAGGATAGATATGAAATCTTTGAATGTTTGGTTTTGTTTATAGGGGTCTTTTCTCTTTTTTCCTTAGTGAGTCTAAAGAGGTTTTTGTCACCATAGCCAGTTTGGCTCAGTGGCTAGAGCTTCGGCCTGGCGACTGAAGGCTCCCAGTTCAATTCTGGTCAAGGGCACATGCCTGGGTTGCGGGATCAATACCCAGTACAGGGCATGCAGGAGGCAGCCAATCAGTGGTTCTCTCTCATCATTGATGTTTCTATCTCTCTCCCTTCCTCTCTGAAATCAATAAAAATATATTTAAAAAAGAAGGATTTGTCAATTTTATTAATCTTTTCAAAGAACCAGCTCTTTGTTGTATCGATTTTTTGTATCAGCTTTTTGTTCTCTATTTCATTCAATTATGCTCTATTTTTATTGTTTCCTTTCTTCTGCTGACTTTCAGTTGCTTTCATTCTTCTTTTTCTAGTATTTTCAGATGTGATGTGAGGTTGTTTAGTTGTGATTTCTTTTGTTTCTTGAGATAGGCCTGTAGTGTTATAAACTTCCCTCGTATTACTGCTTTCATTGCATCCCAGAAGATTTGACATGTCATTCTCATTCCTTTCTATATGTCTTTTTTAAAAAATTAAATCTTGATTGTTGAAAGTATTAAACATGTCCTTTTTCATCCCCCATGACCCATTCTAGCCCACCCCTACCCTCCATCCCAGGCCTTCACCACCGTATTGTCTGTGTCAATGGGTTATGCATAGATGCATACAAGTTCTTTAATCTCTTCCCACACACCCACCCTTCCCCACCTTCCCTCTGAGGTTCCCCAGTCTGTTCCATGCTTCTCTGTCTCTGGATCTATTTTGTTCATCAGTTTATTTTGTTCATTAGATTCCAAGAGTGAGATCATATGACACTTGTCTTTCTCTGACTGGTGTTACCATAAAAAGATTCAAACCTGTGGAGAATTTTGGTGAGTTTATTTGAGTCAAACTGTCAACAATTGCCAGGAAGCAGAATCTCAATGGATTGGGATAGTGCTCTGGAGGATGGTGAGTTTCCATCTATTTTTATACATTTACAATCAAAGGAGGGGACAAAGGTGGGTGACATGAAACCCATTGTGATAGATTAGGGAGGTGGGAGAAAGCAAAGGGGGGAAACCTCTGGGATTGGATAAAAAGTAAAATGAGAGACACATACTTAGGTGGGTGCAAGATAGTTTACAGTCAACAATTAACATGATAACAATAACAATGAAGGAATATGATCTCCTGGCACCCAGGGCATTTGGTTGTGCCCCAGGGGTCAGGGGAAAGGGGTTACATTTCATAGGTATTATCCTAGATGCAAAAGGACAATAGTCTCAGTTAAAGTAAAAATTGCCCTCATCAGGGAAAATACAGGCCTAGGACAGAACTATCCACCATAACTGCTTTTAGTTAAACTTTTCATTTCAGACCATCCCTTGCGGTTACTTTAGGTCTTTAAGTTTGCAAGACCTTCCTTGATCTTGTCAGTTTAGCATGTGGCCTTTTTTTTCTTTTTTTTCATCCACACTGGCTTATTTCACTTAGCACAATACTCTCCAGGTCCCTCCATGCTGCCTCAAAGGGTAAGAGGTCCTCCTTTACTTTTTTTTTTACAGATGTATAGTATTCCATGGTGTAAGTATACCACAGCTTTTTATCTACTCATCTACTGATGGGCACTTGCGCTGTTTCCAGGTCTTAGCTATTATAAAAAGCACTGCTATGAACATAGGGGAGCATACATTCTTTCTGATTGGTGTTTTGGGTTTCTTAGGAAATAGTCCTAGAAGTGGGATGACTGGATCAAATGGCAGTTCCATATTTAATTTTTCAAAGAAACTTCATACTGTTTCCCATAATGGCTGCACCAGTCTTCATTCACACCACCAGTGTACTAGAGCTCCCTTTTCTCCACATCCTTGCCAGCACTTGTCATTTGTTGATTTGTTGATAATAGTCATTCTAACAGGTGTGAGATGATACCTCATGGTTTTAATTTGCATCTCTGCAATGATCAGTGACTTTGAGCATCTATATATGTAAAAGGCTAAGGGGTCATCCAACTGGCCAGTAGCTATGATGCGCATTGACCACCAGGAGGAAGACGCTCAATGCAGGAGCTACCAAGCTGTGGTCACTTGGCAGTAGCGGTTCTTGGGTGACACACCCTGGAACCAGAGATGAGGGATCCCAATTCCTCGTGATTCCTCTCACACTCTGGGACCCCTCGGGGGATGTCAGAAAGCCAGTTTCAGCCCGATCACTGTAGGCTAGGCCGAGGGATCCCACCTGCCAGAGGGACCCTGCTCACTCAGCAGACACCCTTCACGCCGCAGTGCCAGCCCAGGTGCGGCCGGACAGGGAGGGACCACGGGAGGTTGGCTCCAGGGCCTGTCCAGCCCATCTCACCCAGTCCAGCCCTGCCAGCCACCACCCGGGACCGCCTGCATTAGTCCCTGCACCAGAGGGACGAATTAATTTTCTTTCAATGTGCACAAATCCATGCACCAAGACACTAGGTTTTTTCATATGTCTCTTGGCCATTTGTATGTCCACTTTGGAGAAGTGTCTATTTAGGTCCTTTGCATTTTTTAATTGTTCTCCCATACAGGGGTGCTCCCTTTTCATTTTGTTGATGGTTTCTTTTGCTGTGCAGAAGCTATTTATTTTATTTTTTAAATATATTTTTATTGATTTCAGAGAGGAAGGAAGAGGGAGAGACAGAAACATCAATGATGAGAGAGAATCATCGATTGGTAGTCCCATTTGTTTATTTTCTTCTTAGTTTCCTTTGCCCTAGGAAATGAATTTGTAAACATATTGCTAGGAGAGATGTCTGAGATTTTGCTGCATATGGTTTCTTCTAGGATATTTATGGTTTCATGAGTTACATTTAAGTCTTTATCCATTTTGAATTTATTTTTGTGTATGGTGTAAGTTGGGGACTATTTTAATTTATTTGCATGTATCTGTGCAATTTTCACAACACCATTTATTGAAGAGACTGTCTTTACTCCATTGTATATTCTTGCCTCCTTTGTCAATTATGAATTGAGCATAATGGCTTGGGTCGATTTCTGGGGTCTCTATTCTATTCCATTGACCTATATGCCTGATCTTGTGCCAGTATGAGGCTGTTTTGATTATGGTGGCTTTGTAGTATAACTTGATATCGGGTATTATTTTCCCTCTAACTTTGTTCTTCTTTCTCAAGATTGCTGTGGCTATTCAGTTTTTTTTGGTTCCATATAAATTTTTGGAGTATTTGTTCTAGATCTGTGAAATATGCGGTTGGTATTTTAATGGGGATTGTATTTAATTGGTAGGTTGCCTTGGGTAGTATGAACATTATAATGATTCTACCAACCCATGAACACGGTATATTCTTCCACTTGTTTATATCTTCCTCTATCTCTCTTTTCAACATCCTGTAGTTTTCGGAGTACAGGTCTTTTACCTCCTTGATTAAGTATTCCTAAGTATCTTAGCTTTTTTGTTGCAATGGTAAATG
>NW_006282204.1:638939-641653 GCF_000327345.1 Myotis davidii
CCATTGATATTTGGGTATTAATTTTGTATCCTGCTACATTGCCAAATTCATTTATTAAATCTTGTAGTTTTCTGGTAGAGTCTTTAGGATTTTCTATGTATAATATCATGTCATTTGGGAATAATGAGTTTTACTTCCTCCTTTACAATTGAATGTTTTTTATTTCTTCTTATTTTCTGATCCCTGTGGCTAGGACTTCCAGTACTATGTTGAATAAGAGTGGAGAAAGTGGACACCCCTGTCTCGTTCCTGTTCTTAGGGGAAACAGTTTTAGTTTTTGCCCATTGACAATGACGTTGGGTGCAGGTTTGTCATATAAGGCCTTTATTATGTTGAGATATGATCCCTCAATTCCCACTTATTATCTAAAAAGGGTGTTGGATTTTATTGAATGCTTTTTCTGTGTCTACTGATATGATCATGTGATTTTTGTCTTTCAATTTATTTATATGATGTATTATATTTACTGATTTGTGACTGTTGCACCAGACTTGCATCCCTGGAATAAATCCCACTTGGACATGGTATATGATCTTTATAATATATTTCTGGATCTAATTTGCTAATATTTTGTTGAGTATTTTAGCATCTATGTTCATTAGGGATATTGGCCTGTAATTCTCTTTCTTTGTAGTGTCTCTATCTGGTTTTGGAATTAGGATAATGCTGGCCTCATAAAAAGAGCTTGGAAGTGTTCCTTCCTCTTGGATTTTTTTTGGAATAGTTTGAGGAGAATAAATGTTAGTTCTTCTTTGAATGTTTGGCAAAACTCTCTTGTGAAGCCATCTGGATCCAGGCTTTTGTTTGCTGGGAGACTTTTGATTACTGCTTCTATTTCATCAGTTGTTATCGGCCTATTTAGGTTTTCTGATTCTTCCTGATTCAGTTTTGGGAGATTCTATTATTCTAGAAATTTGTCCATTTCCCCTACATTGTCCAGCTTATTGGCATATAGTTGTTCACAGTATTTTCTTGCAATCCTTTTCTATGGTGTCTGTGGTTACTTCTCAACTTTCATTTCTGATTTTATTTATTTAGGTCCTTTCTCTTTGTTTCTTGGGGAGTCTGGCTAATGGTCCATCAATCTTAGTTAACTTTTCAAAGAACCAGCTCTTGCTTTCATTGAACTTTTGTATTTTTTTAGTCTTATGTCATTTATTTCAGCTCTAATCTTTATTATTTCCTTCCTTCTACTTACTCTTGGTTTTTATTATTGATCCCTTTCTGGTTCTTTAAGTTGTAGACTTAAATAGTTTATTAGTGATTTTTCTTGTTTTTTGAAGTAGGCCTGTAGTGCTATGAATTTCCCTCTAAGGACTACTTTTGCTGTGTCCCAGAGATTTTGGTTTGTTGTGTGTTCATTTTCATTCGTTTCCAGGAAGTTTTTGATATCTTTCTTGATCTCATTGGAAACTTATTCATTGTCTAAGAAATGCTATTTAGCCTCCATGTGTTTGAATATTTTGGGGTGTTTTTACTGTTGTTGATTTCTAATTTCTTTCCATTGTGATCTGAGAAGATGTTTGTTATGATTTCAGTCTTTTTGAACTTGTAGAGACTTGGTTTATGTCCTAACATGTGGTCTATTTTTGAGACTGACCAATGTGAGATTGAAAACAATGTATATTCTGTAGCTTTGGGTTGAAATGTTCTATAAATGTCAATTAAATCAATCTGATCCAGAGAGCCATTAAGAGTCACTGTTTCTTTATTAATTTTTTTTGTCTGAAAGATCTATCCAGTGATGTCTGTGGGGTGTTAAAGTCCCCTACTATGACTGTATTGCTGTCAATCTCTCAAATCCTCTAGAAGTTTTTAAAAAAAATATATTTAGGTGCTCCTATATTGGGTGCATATATGTTTACGAGGGTTATATCCTCTTATTGGATTGATTCCTTTAGTACTATGTAGTGACTTTTGTTGCCTCTTATGATTGCGTTCACTTTGAATTTTATTTTGTGCAATAAGAGTATAGCTACCCCAGATTTATTTTTTTATTTGCCTGGAAAATTTTTTTCCATCCCTTCATTCTCATCCTGTGTGAGTCTTTTATTCTGAGGTGAGTCTCTTGCAAACAGCATATAACTGGGTCATGTTCTTGTATCCATTCAAATGCCCTATACCTTTGGATTGGAGCATTTAATTAATTTACATTTAAGGTTATTGTTTATAGGTACTTATTTAGTACCAGTTTACTTCTGTATGCCCATGTTTCTCTCTCTCTCTATTACTTCTCATTATAGCAGTGCCTTTAGCATTTCTTTTTTTAATTAATTAAATCTTTATTGTTCAGATTATTACAGTTGTTCCCCTTTCTCCCCCTCATAACTCCCCTCCACCCAGATCCTCCCCCCTCCTCCCTCACTCCCCACCCACTGTCCTCATCCATAGGTGCACGATTATTGTCCAATCTCTTCCCACATCTCTCTCACCCCTCCACCCCACCAAGAATAGTCAGTCCACTTCCTTTCTATGCCCCTGATTCTATTATAATCACCAGTTCATTCTGTTCATCAGATTATTCACTTGATTTTCAGATTCACTTGTTGATAGATGTGTATTTGCTGTTCATAATTTGTATCTTTACCTTTTTCTTCTTCTTCCTCTTCTTAAAGAATACCTTTTAGCATTTCATATAATACTGATTTGGTGGTGATGAACTCCTTTAGCTTTTTCTTATCTGTGAAGCTCTTTTCCTGGCCTTCACTTTGCTG
>NW_006282204.1:642244-644828 GCF_000327345.1 Myotis davidii
TGTTGTAGTTAAGCCTTGATTGTTGTAGGTATCACTGGGAGGAATTGACCTGCAGGCCAATTGGCTGTGAGAATCAGCTGTGTCTGCAGTGGGAGAAATTCTGTGCTGGAGACACCCCTCCGGGGCAAGACTTGCTTCAATGGGGCGTTGGTGCTCACTGAGTCTGCCCCCTGAGTGTGTCCTTCATGGTTTCACGCAGCTGCGAATGGGATGGTCCCACTCTGACCTCTGGGTACACTGGCTCCTGGATCTCTAGGGAGGTGCTAATCTAGCCTCTGTCTGAGGCTATCCATCAAAGGCCTCCCTGGAGGGCTTGGGCAGGGCAGGTCCCACAGAATCAACAGGGTGGGGCTAGCAGTTATGGCTGCTCTCAGAGCCCAGCTTCTCAGTGTCTCGGCAATCGCTGCAAGCCCCGCCAAGAGAAAGCTGCCCTTGAGTGCTGACCAATGCCAGACAGTCCCGCTTCTCCCGTCTGAGTCTGGGTCCCCAGAGACTCGCCCGGAACTGGAGCTCAGAGCCTGAGACTCCCTCCTGATTGAAAACGACAACTGCGCCCTCAGCCATCAGCCCACTCCGCATGCACCTCCGCACTTTAGTATTTTACTTCCGCACTGCACCTCCTCTGAGTCTCGGTATGCTTTTCTCTTTCCTTCTAGTTGTAGAATTTCCACTCAGCCAGCCTTCCTGTGGTTCTGGATGATGTCCATTCCGTCTTTTAGTTGTATTTTTGAAGTGGTTGTTCGAGGCAGCAAACTCTGGTGTTTACCGATGCTCTATCCACTGAGCCAAACCAGTTCTGGCTTTCTTTCTTTCTTTTTCTTTCTTCCTTTCTTTCTACATGCAGATCTCTATCTTCTTTCCTATCTTCAATGTCACTAATCCTTTCCTCCATCTGGTTGACTCTGTTTTCTATGCTCAGTAGTTCACTCCAAATCTCCTTAATTGCTTCATTTCCAGGATTTATGAGTGGTTCTTTTTTTAATGTTTCAATCTCTTTGGTAAAATACAGTCTTTGAGTTATGTCGGAAGTGTCATACGTCGTTTCGTGGTTACGTCGCCATCTCCCATTTATTTATATATAAAAAAAATTCCGTCTTTCGACATATGTATATATGTGCTTTATGTTTCTTATTATTTATTTACCGCAGCTAAAGGTCAGGGATTGTTATCTTTCTTTTAAATTTTTTTAGTGTTTCACTTCATTACTGTTGTGTATGTGCTCCATGTGAGTGACATAGGTGCTTATGTAGGTGGGTTCTGACTTATGGCAAAAATCACATTACCTCGTGCCTTAGGAATGGATCTCTCATGTAACCCGAGGACCTGCTGTATCAACTCTATAGAGGCAGTGGGCATATTAGTGGAGCTGGTCGCCTGCTCCTGGCTTCAGGGCTGCATCCTTGGCTACTAGTATCTGAGCTTTCCTCCCTTATTGCCTTCCCACTGACTCCCAGTTGCCCACCTTTAGATGCTTCAATACTCGGGTCTCTTAGCTGTGCTTTTATATTGAGCAGGGAATCCTTTGTTGAGTTGTAGTTGAGTAACTTGTTGAAGTTTCTGGAAGAGAGGCCGAGGGGATCTCTCACGCTGCTATTCTTCTGACATTTCCAAGGTATTTCTGTAGAAATTGTTTATACTCTAAAAAAGTATTTTTTTTTTTAAACAGAAAGTAAAATAGTATTTGCTGAGGGCCAGGGAAATGGCAGTGGAGTGATAGCTGAAGGGACAGGTTTTTATTTTTTTGAGTTAATGAAAATGTTCTAAAATGACTCTGACAATGGTTGCATATATCTGTGAATATACTAAGTACCACTAAACTATACACTTTAAAGAGTGAGTTATATGGCATGTGAATTTTATTTAGAGATGCTGTTTGAAAATTTTCACATTGGTGAAAACAGGTATTTTCTTATTCTTAAAGTGTAGGATTTTAGAAAATGGAGGGTAGAAACAAAATCTTAAACCCTCCTATTCATTTCTGTAACCTCCTTATCTCCCTCCTTTCCTTCCTTCCTCTTTTTCATTTTTTATTAGCTACGAATTATGCTATGTTGTATCCAGCATTTCTATTAGTTTAAAGCAAAGGGAGTTTATCTTAGCTCAGTCCAGTATATGTATGAAACTAGAAAAGAACTCCTGCCTTTATATTATGTAAATATGAAGGAACTAGTTCATTGGATCTTATTAGAAGACAGCATTAATCACTTAAAATTTTAGGTAAATGTCATATTTCTATCAATATAGAAACACATTTTAATGTTTTAAATTTAGTAAATAAAAATATTGATATAATCTTACAAACCTTAAGCCATTTTAATGAGTGTGCAGTGTAATACTTATAGTTTAATTTGCATTTCTTTATTATTTTTTTGGGGGGGGGAGGACTGGCACAAGGCACCAGCAACTGTATTCTTTTTTTTTAATATAATTTGTTTCAGTGTGTTTTTAATGTTTGCTTGTTTTTTTTTTATTACAAAGGGTGTTACATATGTGTCCATTTTTCCCCCCTCCCAAGACAGTCCCCTAGCCTCCCCTATCCCCCAGTGTCTTATGTCCATTGGTTATGCTTATTAACCTGGAAAAC
>NW_006282204.1:651464-652982 GCF_000327345.1 Myotis davidii
GCCACGCGGTCTCCCTCCGACCCTCTGGGCTCAGAGGTCTGGCAAACTTTCCTGCCCAAATCCCTGGGTTTTTTTTACCTTTCCAGGGCAGTTCTGCCCTTCCGGGCGGCAAACCGTCTCACCAGCTGAGCACTTTCGCCAGTTCGGGGTGGGTGTTATTAGTTTCAGCTGCTCACTCCATTTGCTCCGGACACGACCTGGGACGCGTCTGCCTATATCGCCGCCATCTTCTTTCTCTCTCCTGCATTTCTTTAAATATTAATTTCATTGAACATATTTTCATAACTTTGTTGGCCATTTTTTGGTGACAGATTTGTTCAAAGATTTTGTCCATTTTTATAGTTGATTGGCTATTTTTTCTTATTGATTTATAGAAATTATTCCTATATTTATTTGTTGGTTATAAATAGGAATTGCATATCAGTTCTTCAAGTCTGTGTCTTGCTTTCTCATTTGTAGTGGTATTTTCTAAAGAACAGCAGATCTTAATTTAATAAAGCCACATTTATCAATCTTTTTCTTTACATTTATTGTCTTTGTGTTCTGTTTAGAAATCTTTCGCTACCCTAGAATTGTGAAGATTTTTTTCTCCATTATCTTTTGTGGGGCTTTTTGTTTTGTTTCGTGTTTTATGTGCATATTTATGGTCCACCTGGAATTGATTTTCTTTAATGGTGGACAGGTTATGATATCAATCTATTTATATAAAAACCCTGGGTGTAACGTCACGACCCGAGGCTCGACCAACCAGAAGGAAGTCAGTCCAGCAGGGGTTGTCTTGGCAATGACTGTGCCCTCCCCAAGCAGTTTCCTGGAGCTGTTTCCCATGAAGGCAAGGTTTGAGGCAGGAAACGACCCTCAAAGCGTGGAGGCAGATCTTTATAAAGTGTGCCGCGCCAGCAAGGCCAGGGGTGAACCGGAGTGGGGGTGACTGAAAGGCTTAGAAAAGACAGACAAGAGAATGAAAGCAGGGTCTTGGTGGGACGCTGCTTCTCTGAGAGACAGCAACCACGCCCACAGCCACGTCTTTATTTTATAGCAGATGCCTTGAGGCACACTAAGGGCGTGATCAAGATGTTTACAACATTCTCCTGGGTTTCAATCCTACTCAGCTGCATGCACCGGAACTCTATCAAGCCTGCATCACTCAGGCACGTGCACGCCCACACACGTCTTTATTTTATAGCAGATGCCTTGAGGCACACTAAGGGCGTGATCAAGATGTTTACAACATTCTCCTGGGTTTCAATCCTACTCAGCTGCATGCACCGGAACTCTATCAAGCCTGTGCCACTCAGGCACGTGGGGCCACGTGTTCGGACCATAGGTTCAAGCTTACAACTGTAGCTGTTGGCTGTAATTGTGCTGGGAGGGCCTTACCCTCCAAGCTGAGACTTGCATGTGGCCACGAGAGGACTGTGCCCTCTCCTCAGTCCAAGCCTTGAACCTGTCCAAAACACTGTAACCGCGCCCCATATTTTCTCAGTTTACTTTCCTTTTTAATTTAAGTAAATTTTG
>NW_006282204.1:654248-658782 GCF_000327345.1 Myotis davidii
ATAACTCTGCAAGTGTTTTTACTCTTAATGTGGTATTCAGGGAGATATTGGAATGAGTTTAATCAATTTATCAGTCATTGTTTGTATCAATGTTGTTTTTATATCATGCTTTTGTTGTTTTTATATCATCTCTTTGGCTGGAGGATGTGAGGCTGTTATTGTTTATTTATTAATAAATTTATATATTATTTTCATAAATATTTTACTAATTTTCTTTGTTTCCTCACACTTCTACTATAGAGAAAGGGCAAATAGCAATATTAAAATATTTCCACTAATTAATTACCTTTTAATGTGCATGAATTTCGTGCGCTGGGCTACTAGTATTTGAATAATGTTCTAAAATGTATAATGTTATGACAGGATTATGGTATTCATGGTATAGTAGGAATAATCATTAGACATTTTGCATTATATGATGACTTACTTAGAATTTTCTGTCTACAGTTTGAGGCCTTTCTTCAGAAACATGTTTTGAGAAGTACATTTAGTATGAAAAGTCTATTCATGTGCTGGCTGCTATTGTATTTAATCATGACTTCAAAAATAGCAATGACAGGTTGCCATTTAAGGTGAGGAAGTTTTATCTGAAGTCCTCATGATTATACTTTCATGTTTCAGACATTTAATGAGGTAAAGGTGATACCCTCATTCTTTAAATGGGAAGAAATGTAGCTTGCCCGTGATTATAACTGACGGTATATAGTGCAGCAAGGGTCACATCCAGCTTCAACTTTAATTTTTCTTTTTGTTTTGTTTTGTGAATCCTCACCCCAGGATATTTTCTCATTGATTTTTAGGGAGATTGGTAGAGAGAGGGAAAGACAGAGAGAAACATCAATGTGAGAGAAACACATCCATTGGTTGCCTCCTGCACACGCCCTGACCAGGGCCTGGGCCGGGGAGGAGCCTGTAACAGGTACGTGCCCTTGACTGGAATCAAACCCCTGGGGTCTGCAGGCTGATGCTCTATCCATTGAGCCAAATTGGCTAGGGCTAATTTTCCTTTCTAAACATCACAGATTTATTCTGCAGCTGAAATCAAAGTGTTAACAGGTCTGAGTCCATCTGGGGAGAATTTGTGTCCTTGCCTTTTCCAGCTTCTCAAGGTCGCCCACACTCCTTGACCTGTGGCCCCTTCCTCCATCTCTCTCTGGTCCAGACTCTCCTGCCTCCTCCTTCTAAGGACTTGTGGTAACATTGAAGTCACCCGAATAATCCAAGACAATCTTCCCATCTCAAGAGCTTCCGCTTAATCTATCTGTAAGTCCCTTTTGCTATCTAAGGTGACATATTCACAGGTTCAGGGATTAGGACATGGAAACTGATGGGGGTCATTATTCAGCTAACCACAGTATGATGTTCAGGTTGCTCTTTTGTGCTGGGAATCGAGGATTCCAAGGTCAGGGTGGGTGATAAGGAAAGCTGCTGTCTACAGGGATTGGAAGGGGCCGAGGAGCCACAGATGTGGTGTGATGAGAACATGGAGGCCCCAGACCTGGAAATGAGAAACCCTGACTTGGTATCTCAACAGCTGTGTGACCTGGGACAGGTCAACACCTTTCTGAGCTTCACTCTCTGAAGGTGATGGGGTGGGCATGAGAGGCCCTCCTTGCAGGATTTGGAAGAGCCAACTGGATCACATCATAAATTGTGTGCCCCAGTGCCCAACACAAAATAGATGTGCAGCCTGTGCAGGCAACCAAGCATGGGGGCCCCCTAAACCGAGCCCCCAGGAGATGATACCACTTGGGTGAAATGACTCACCCTGGGACCATCTCAAAAGGTGAGAAAGGAAAGGGTGTCTCAGATGCATAACTCTGGTGACAGCCAAGAGACCGGAGACCTCACTGTGCCATAGAGTAGGTACATGATGGATGTGTGGAATGAATGCAGCTTCAACTTATTTTAATAACCAGTGAATTACACGGATGAGGAAAAACCACACTCTGCTATCTAAGGTCTTACATTCAGAAAATGGAGTAATAGAAACTAGTAAAAATATTCACTTTGCCAATCTGCCTGGCCAGGCAAATGCTTCTTGTCCTGCAAATGGTGGGTAAGAAAATAAGAATATAGCCACGTGAAAAAATAGGTAGCAATAAATATCTCCTGGAATTTCAGAAAGGGCATATCGATAATGTCATATTTAAACTTTCTAATGAGATAATTTTAAGTGTAATTGCTATTCTAACTTTGTAAGGTCAACTTCACAGTAAAGCTGTCACTATATGAAAATTAAAAAGCAAACACAAAATGACCAGGCCGTGTCTGTACCTTTTTTTGGCTGAAGCAGCTCCCTTGCCTGTGGCTGTGAACTTTTGAAAGAATTTCTCTCTCTCTCCCTCAGTCAGGACAGTCAAGTCTGCAGCATGTTTTGGCTCTAATTATTAGGTGACATACCTCCCTTTCCTGCATTTTATGTCATGCTTTTAATACATTGCTTTTATGTATCCAAAGAAGTCATTGCTTCAACTTTCAGAATTCTTGGTTCTCGCTCTGCTGGCATGAAAAGAAGTTTCAGTAACCCATCAGTCATTCCTTTGGATGTCTTTGACATGTTAAGTTTGGTGTTTAAAAAAAAAAAAGCAGAGGCATATACACTAGCAGAAAATCCAACATTAAGGCTTCTTTCGAGTGCATTACTTCATTTCTGTTCTAAACCTATAGCTCTGTTAACGTAAAAAAAACATTCAAAACTGTGAAGATATAGGAGCAGAGACTGCAGGTTACTCTTCAGACACCCTAGATTTTAATTGCTTCCGTTTCTGCTCCCTACAGCCCATTGTTAGTCCATGTCCATCAACAGAACGGGCACAGAGAGCTGCTTCCTCTCAGGCTCTCAGTTATGATGTCCTCCCATGTCCTCCCCTCCCCCCTGTGCCTTTTCCCCACGTGACCTTCGCAGCGGCTGGGACTGGAGGAGAGGCACATTTGGGTTGGGGCCCGCGGGAGGACAGCGATGGTGATTGCACTTTTCTGTCCTTGAAGGTGTTTGGTGTTTTGGAGGAAGCAAAAGAGCAATTCAATTTAGAAGATTATTCTGTCAGTCAGATAACGCTGGAACAAGTCTTCCTGACCTTTGCCAACCTAGAGAACAATGGACTTGATGGCAACGAGGAGGTGCCCTGAGATTCAGTTCCAACCCGAGGATATGTAAGACCAGCGTTCATCAAGGTGGGAACAACCTATTTCTGAGAATTCTGAGTGTTTGAACAGAAACATCCAGAAATGATGGCGCTGTTAGATGGGACAGCTGGAAGACCATGAGATTTATTTTTAAGTTGAGTTATGGGTAAGAGAAGCATTATGCCTGGAACAAAGCCCATTTTCCATGCATACACACATACATACACACACACACATACTCACCCATTTTATACTCCAAAATAATCTAATTAAAATAAATAGCAAAGTTTAAGGGGTAAATTGGGTTATTTCCAAAACTCAAACCAAGATTTTATATTTGTAAGATGATGTTTGCACGGAGACCACGCAGAGTCCAAGAACATAAAGCAAAAACAGTCTTTGAAAATAGGATGTTTTCCTTCCTGCCCTTGCCTACCTCTGATTTAGAAGAAAAGATGGAGAAATGAGGTGGAGAGAGAGGTAGAGAGCTCTTCTGATTCTTGTTTGGACAGCTGGAGTCCCCATGAACAATGGCAGTCGAATCATTTCTCCAAAATATGGGCAGGTGAGCAGACAAGTGGGATGAGCCCTGTTGAATTGCAAGATGGAAAGAGTCCATGAAGCTGCTCTATTTTAGGATGGTTTGTTCAAGGTTTTCATTGTCTCAGTCTTACAGTACAAGATGATATCCAACAGGTATTCTCTGTTCTATTGTTTTTAGCTTAATATAACCTCCTGTGAGCCCCATTCCCATACTACCATTGGTCTCCCAAAAGCGATTTCTGTAATTGTAAGATTTGTTTCCCGGGCTAGCTGCGTTTCAAAGGGGGAGAGAAGCTACTTAGTAGCTCTTGCATCTAGTCTCCCAGTTGGCTTCCTCACTGACCCTTTAAGACATTCCTTTCCTCTGTAGCCCCTTCCACTGTCCCTTCCTGCCCCCCAACTCACCTCTTCATCTTCCAGCAAGAAACAAAAAATATTATGCATCAGGTCCTCTGCTGAGCACTTTCACGGGGTTAGCTATAAGGAGGCACCCAAAGAGCATGCCCCAAGCGGAAGGCTAAGGGAAATTACCCAAGGAAGAAACAAATCTGAAGAGAAGGTGGGGATGTTGACTGGCCCCGGACCAGGCCCGTTTCACACCTGCCAGCAGCAGGAAATGCCCTCAGGGTCAGCCTGCGGACCACTGGGAGCTGTGGCCTGGGCTGGCAACAGGATACACCGGTCTGGGGTGGCTGGCAGGCTGGTGGCAGTAGGGGCACCTGCGTGAACCACTGGGAAGCCACACTTAATGGGGTGGGGACGGGGCGTGGGGTGGGGGCAGGTGAGTGAGGCGAGGGTCCCCAGGCTGCACAAGAGGATCCCAGGGCAAACGCCTGAAGCAGCAGCGGAGGCCCTCGTCCGG
>NW_006282204.1:659390-663040 GCF_000327345.1 Myotis davidii
CTGGGAGTCCCGCCCCGGCTCCGCGGGGCGCGGTGCCTGCCAAGGGCTGTGAGGGTTCAGGGAGGATGCTGGCGCTCTCTGGTCTGTTCTCTGAGGGCGCTAATCCCTTCGTGGGGGCTCCCCCCTCATGACTCATCCCCCTAAAGACCCCACATCATGTAAGTGGGGGGCGGGGCACAGACATTCCGTTTATACCAGTGGGCGAAGGCAGAGCGCTTATGTTCACCAGGCCTCCGTTTCCCCATCGGTAAGAAAAGGGACACCCGTACCGGTCTCAGGGTGACCGCCAGTATTGACTGGCCTGGACGTAGCCAGTGCCCACCAAACGGCTGAAAGCGAGGTGGGAGTTCAGTTCCCTGTCAGAGCAAAACACGCGCCAAAGTGCAGCGTGCAATAGGCTGCGGGAGCCGGGCGGGGCGAGCCCAGCGGAGCGGGCCGGGCGGGCGGAGGGCGTGTGCGGGCCGGTGCGCGGGCAGCGGAAGGGAGGCTTGCGGGGAGGTCTGCCTTAGAGACCTTATTCGCCTGTTTTCTCTGCCATCAGCCGGCTGTGCTTGCTGAGGGATGCTGGCTCCCACCGCCCACAGAAACGGTGCAGGAGAGCTAGTTTCCTGGAGGACTGCATTTCAAAGGGTTACTCCCAGGTCCTCGGGAAAGACATCTGTGGTTGTAAAATGGGAAACAGGGCTTAAAAGAAAAAGTGTATTCTTTTAATTGATTTTAGAGAGAGAGGAAGGGAAAGGGAGAGAGAGGAACATCAATCAGTTGCCTCTGAAACACATCCGACCAGGAACCAAATCTGAAACGTGGGTAAGTCCCCTGCCCAGGACCTTTTCGGTGCAGGAGACGATGGTCAACGAACTGAGCCACACTGACCAGGCCAGGGAAGAGGGCATTTAAAAAGAGTTACATATTACCAGGGTTTTGGCTGGTGAAGCGGGTTATGAAGGAATTCACACCTGAGGGAACAGAGAGATATAGCCAGAGGGAGTTTATTTTACGTTCCATGAAGGGTAAGGGCCAGGCATTGCTCATTGTGCCAGGACAGCAAAGGATTAAAGAAAAAACAGACAAAGAGAATAAGCTGGGTCTAGGTCAGCCATGGGCAAACTACGGCCCGCGGGCTGGATCCGGCCTGTTTGAAATGAATAAAACTAAAAAAAAAAAAAGACCGTACCCTTTTATGTCATGATGTTTACTTTGAATTTATATTAGTTCACACAAACACTCCATCCATGCTTTTGTTCCGGCCCACTGGTCACCATAGTAGCAATGTTCTTGTGAGTTTCACTTGTTTTGGCAGCACTTGCTGCATCTTCCTCAGCCCATTAGCTGCCCAGATACGAGGGAGTGTCATAAGGTCAAGCCTAATTATGCCAAGAGGACTGTGCCCTCTAAGCTGGGACTTGTTTGTGACTTTGCCAACAGGTCAGTCTGAGGCTTAACCCCATAGCCGCGCCCTACAGCTCATCACAAGGACAGGAAAGCCGAGGGCAGTCTCCCCTTTTACACCCTAGCTCTTGCTACACAATAAGGGAGGGAGTAGGATGTTTGGGTTGAAATTGAGCAGACATCAGGGGGCTGCAGTTTGTTCCTTCTCCAGGAGACAATCCAGGCAGATGTCCTTGTGCTAGAAAGAAGGTGGCAGGACACTGGGAGCCTGAGAGCAAGGCAACTCCTCCTGCAGGAGGTGCAGGGGGCGGGGCTGGGAGTAGCAGGGGGCGGTCCACACCTGACACATCATCTGTCTCTCACTCTTGATTGGTCAGAGCCTAGGCTCCTCCCAGTCTTGCGCGATTGGCTACTTTAAAGGAAAAAGGGAGGGGTTGACTTTTGCCATTTCAAAATGGTGGCCCCCAGGGGAGCTGCAGTCATGGAGCCAAAGTAGCAGCTGCGTACACCCCCTTCTTTGACAGAAAAGATTACTTGTTTATTCTCACAATTCCCCCCTTATTTATCCTTCAAACTCGGTTTGCATTTGTTGCCTTTCACGCTCTGCAGTGTCTAGGAGGAGACTGTTTTGCTGTCTGGTCAGTGCGGTTTCCATTACCCTTTGGACAAGACCCCTCATACAGGTGTTCACATAAAAACATTCCAAGCTGTAAAGAATGTTGGTGAGTTTATTTGAGCCAAATTGTCCACAGTTTCCGAGAAGCAGAATCTCAAGGGGTTGGGACAGTGCTCTGGAGGGTGGCGGCTTTTCACTTTGTTCTACAAACCAATCCGAGGAGGACACGAAGGTGGGTTATATGAAACCCACTGGTGATAGAGGAGGAGGTGGGAGAGAGCAAAGCGGAGAGACCCCTGGGATTGGATAAAAAGTAAAATGATAGACACATCCTTAGTGGGTACAGGATAGTCAACAGTCAACAATTAACACATTAACAATAACAGTGAAGGAATCTGTGGTCTCTGTCCTGGCTCCCAGAGCATGTGGTGTGTAAACGTTTATGTATGTTTGTCCCCCCACGTCCCGCATCTGGCATGGTTCAGGGTTCAGGATCTGGAAGAGGGGCTGCATGCAAATGAAAGAGAAGAGACAAGAGATAATTTGGAAATATTGGGGGGCCAGGCGGGCAAGTCCAACTGAAGGGGAAGGACTTCCACTGGTGCTCAGGCCTCACCAACCTTTTATTGGTTTGGGATACACCCATAGCCCTTAGGCAGGCAAATTTCCAGTAACAGGCAGACTAGCCCATCAGCAAGGATTTACATAATAATAAATGGGGAAGTTGCTTCAGCTACCATTGTCTGAACTAACAGTGGGTGCACAGCCCTGACCTTTGCCGGGACTTCAAGGGTCACCAGCTTTCTGGGTTCCTTGTCCACACCCCTCTGCTAGTGAAGACAATAAGTGGCTTCCCACATGTGGTTGTGCCCTGAGGGGCCTGGGGGAAGGAGGGTTACAAGTTCCTCTGACATTTCAATGATATGTTATCATAGATGCAAAAGGACCATAGGTCCAGTTAAGGTAAAGAGTGACCTTGTCAGGGAAGATTCCGGCCTAGGAGTGACTACCCACCATAACTGTTTTTAGTTCAAGTTTAATTGCAGGCCATCCTTGTGGTCACTTTAGGTCTGAGTTTGCAAGACTGCCATGCAGGCCTCCCCTGAGCTGTCAAGTTCGCATGCGGCCCCTTTTGTCCACACCAATGTAGGAACAAGAGAAAAAAGTTCTCCATCTTATGCATCAGGTGATTATTTATTCACCCCATCTGAAGAAACAATTAGAAATGACACAGAAGCATTTTACAGAATTCAAACATCATGCACACACTAGTACATATTGGAGAATATTGTAAGTCTCCCATTTCTCTCCTGAGAGACAAAGGCTGTGAAGAAACTGTATATCCTCCCATTTGTCTTCTCCATACATGCTCACATATATATTTACTAGAGGCCTGGTGCACAAAAATTTGTGCACTCGGAGGGAAGAGGGGTCCCTCAGCCCAGCCTGTGCCCTATAGCAGCCTGGGACCCCTCAGGAGATAACGACCTGCTGGCTTAGGCTGCTCCCGGGTGGCAGAGGGCAGGCCCAATCCCTAGGTGCAGCCCCTGGTCCGGCTCAGAGCAGGGCCGATTGGGGAGTTGGGACGCCGCCCCCTGTCATGCACAGAGCAATGTGGATCGGGAGGTTGTGAGGCCCCCCCTAG
>NW_006282204.1:664045-674143 GCF_000327345.1 Myotis davidii
CATGTTAGTTTCAAGCTGCCTGGCTGCCGGCCGCCATCTTGGCTGTCAGTTAATTTGCATATCTCGCTGAGTAGCCAATGGGAAGGGTAGTGGTCGTATGCCAATTACCATGTTTCTCTTTTATTAGTGTAGATACTTTTACAATCACATAAACTGTTTTGAAACTTTCCCCTTTTACAATATATCATCCTCCCATGAAAATACAGTATTTGTCCTCTTTCAACCATGAAGAGGATTTTGTTGAATTCCGTTTTCTTTATCCATTCATCTCCTGATGGACATGTGATTCGGTAAACATCCTGTCTGTTTCCACTTTCATAGTGTTAAGTGTCCTTGTGGGGCAGAATCTCCCAGCCGAAAACCACGTGGGCAGGACCTTCCCAAGCTCTCCCAGGTGTATACTCTGATGAGGTATCTCATTTTGTTTTAATTTGCATTTCTCTGATGCCATATAATGTTGAGTTTTTTTCAGTGTTTTTTTAAAGATTTTACATTTCAGAGCAGTTGAAGTTCACAGCAAAGTTGAGGGGAAGGTATAGAAATTTTTCACATACCTCTTCCTCTTGCATATGCCCAGCCTCCCTCACACCACCCCCTCACCATAGTGGTACGTCCTTCGCAGTTGAAAGTGATCAAAATCACCCAGACCATAGTTGACATTAGGTCACCCTTGGTGGTGTACATTGGGTGGGTTTTGGCAAGTGTATAATGACATATGTCCATCATTACAGTGTCATACAGAGTTGGTTCACTGCTCTGAGTCTCTGAGTGCCATCTATTTATTCCTCTTCCCACCCCCAAACCCTGGCAACCACTGATGCAGTTACTATTTCCATAGCTTTGCCTTTTTCAAAATGTCAGATAGTTAGAATCACAGTGTATAGCCTTTTGATTGGCTTCTGTCACTTAGTCAGAAGCAATTAAGGTCCCTCAGTTGTCTTCATATGGCTTGATAGCTCACTTTTTTAAATCTTTATTAAAAGTATTACATATGTCCCCTTTTTGCCCCCCATAGACCCCTGCCAGCCCACCATCATCCCAGACCTTTACCACCCTACTGCCTGTGTCTGTGAGTTATGCATATATGCATACAAGGTTGTTGATTGATTAACTCCCACCCACCTACCTTCCCCCACCTTTCCTCCTAGATTACGCGCACTCTTCCATGCTTCCATATCTCTGGATCCACTCCGTTCATCGGTTTCTTCTCACATATGAGTGAGGTCATGTGAGATCTTGTCTTTCTCTGACTGACTTATTTCACTTAGCATAATACTCTCCAGGTCCCTCCATGCTGTCTCAAAGGGTAAGAGATCCTTCTTTTTTACTGCTGCATAGTATTCCATGGTATAAATGTACCACAGCTTTTTTATCCACTCATCTACTGATGGGCACTTGGGCTGTTTCCAGGTCTTAGCTATTGTAATTTGCACTGCTATGAACATAGAGGTGCACATATTCTTTCTGATTGGTTTTTCAGGCTTCTTAGGATATATTCCTAGAAGTGGGATCAGTAGGTTTTTAGGTCTAGTTCAATAGTTCTCAACCTTCTGGCCCTTTAAATACAGTTCCTCATGTTGTGACCCAACCATAAAATTATTTTCATTGCTACTTCATAACTGTAATGTTGCTACTGTTATGAATCATAATGTAAATATCTGATATGCAGGATGATAGATGACCCCCGTGAAAGGGTCATTCGACTGCCAAAGGGGTCACAATCCACAATTGAGAACCGCTGGTCTAGTTTCTTTTTTTTTGCATGTACCTGTCCAATTTTCCCAACATCATTTTTGAAGAGATGTCTTCACTCCAGTGTATGCTCTTGCCTCCTGTATCAAATATTAATTGAGCATAATGGCTTGGGTCGATTTCTGGGGTCTCTATTCTATTCCATTGATTTATATGCCTGTTCATGTGCAGTACCAGGCAGTTTTTAGTTACAGTGGGTTTATAGTGTAACTTGATGTTGGGTATTGTGCTTCCCTCCTTGTTCTTCTTTCTCAAGATTGCTGCAGCTATTTGGGGACTTTTTTGGTTCCACATAAATTTTTAAAATATTTGTTCTAGATCTGTGAAATATGTTGTTGGTATTTTATTAGGGATGTATTGAATCTATAGATTGCTTTGGGTAGAATGGACATTTTAATGATGTAAATTCTACCAACCCATGAACACAGTATATTCTTCCTCTAGTTTATGTCTTCCTCTATCTCTTTTTTTCAACATCCTGTAGTTTTCTGAGTACAAGTCTTTTACTTCATTGGTTAAGTTTATTCCTAAGTATCTTAATTTTTTGTTGCAATGGTAAATAGAATTGTTTAGTTTCTGTTTCTGAGAATTCATTATTGGTGTATAAAAAAGCCATCGATTTTGTGGCCTGCTAAATTGCCAAATTCATTTATTAAATCTCATAGTTTTTTGGTGGAGTCCTTACGGTTTTCTATGTACCATATTATGTCATCTGCGGAATATGCCAATTTACTTCTTCCTTTCCAATTTGGATGCCTTTTATCTCTTCTTGTCTGATTGCTGTGGGTAGGACTTCCAGTACTGTGTTGAATAAGAGTGGTGAATGCAGATATCCCTGCCTTGTTTCTGTTCTTAGGGGAAATAGCTTTAGTTTTTGCCCATTGAGTATGATATTCACTACAGGTTTTTCATATATGGCCTTTATCATATTGAGGTATACTCCCTCTAGTCCCACTTTATGAGTTTTTATGAAAAAATGGTGTTGGATTTTTGTCTAATGCTTTTTCTGCATCTATTGATCTGATTATGTGATTTTTTCTTTCAATTTATTTATGTGATGTATCTTATTGATTTACAAATATTGTACCAGCCTTGCATCCCTGGAATAAATCCCACTTGATCATGGTGTATGAGCTTTTTGATATATTGCTGGATCTCATTTGCTAATATTTTTTTTGAGGATTTTAGCATTTATGTTCATCAGGGATATTGGCTTTTCTTTGTAGTCTTTATCTGGTTTTGGAATTAGGGTAATGCTGGCTTCATAAAAAGAGCTTGGAAGTGTTCCTTCCTCTTGGATTCTTTGGAATAGTTTGAGGAATACAGGTGTTATTCTTTGAATGTTTGGTAAAACTCCCTTGTGAAACCATCTGGACCTAGGCTTCTGTTTTCTGGGAGTTTTTGATTACTGCTTCTTTTTCATTAGTTGTTATTGGTCTATTCAGGTTTTCTTCCTGATTCAGTTTTGGGAGATTGTATTTTTCTAGGAATTTGTCCATTTCATCCACATTGTCAAGCTTATTCTTAAATAGTTGTCCGTAGTATTTTCTTACAGTCCTTTGTATTTCTGTGGTGTCAATGGTTAATTCTCGGCTTTGGTTTCTGATTGTATTTATTTGGGTCCTCTCTCTTTGTTTCTTGATGAGTCTGGCTAAGGGTTCATCAATCTTACTTATCCTACCAAAGAACCAGTTCTTGGTTTCACTGATTTTTTTGTATTGATTTTTTGGCCTCTATGTCATTTAAATCTGCTCTAATCTTTATTATTTCCCTCTTTCTATATACTCTGGGTTTATATTGTTGTTCTCCTTCTAATTCTTTAAGTTGTAGGCTTGGTTTATTATTAATTTTTGTTATTTTTTTTAAGTAGACCTGTAGTTCTATGAACTTCCTTCTCAGGACTGCTTTCACTGTGTCCCAGGGATTTTAGATTGTTTTGTGTTCATTTTCATTTGTTTTCAGGAGGTTTTTGGTTTCTTTCTTGATTTCATTGGTAACACACTCATTGTTTAATAACATGCTATTTAGCATCCGTGTGTTTGAATGTTTTTGGGTGTTTTTACTGTAGTTGACTTCTAATTTCATTCCACTTGTTTTGTGTCCTAACATGTGGTCTATCTTTGAAAATGACCCATGTGCACTTGAGAAGAATGTATATTCTGCAGCTTTGGGGTGAAATGTTCTATAAATGTCAGATAATTCCATCTGATGCAGTGTGTCCTTTAGAGTCACTGTTTCCTTGTTAATTTTTTGCCTGGAAGATCTATTCAGTGAGGTCAGCAGGGTGTTAAAGTCCCTATTATGACTATATTGCCGTCAATCACTCCCTTAAAGTCCTCTTGAAGTTTCTCTTTTTAAATATATTTCGTTTTCTTATTACATCAGTCCCTTTAGAATTTCTTGTATTGCTGGCTTGGTGGTGATGAACTCATTTAGTGCCCCCCCTCCCAGCCCCGCCTCAGAAGCTCTTTATTTCACTATCTATTTTGAATGATAGCCTTACTGGATATAGTAATCTTAATTTCATATCCTTGCTTTCCATTACCTTGAGTACTTCACGCTATTCCCTTCAGCCTGTAGAGTTTCTGATTTATCATCAGAAACTTCTTTGCAGGTAATAGTTTGCTTTTCTCTCACTGCTTTTAAGATGGTTTTTCTTTACTTTTTGGCGTTTTAATTATGATGTGTCTGGGCATGGGCTGGTTTGGGTTCTTCTAGCTTGGGAATTCTCTGTGCCTCCTGAACTTGTGTGACTTTTTCCTTACCAGATTTGGGAAGTTTTCTGCCATTATTTCTTTAAACACATGGTTAGGGGAGTTTTCTGCCATTATTTCTTCAAACATTCTCTATCCTTTCTCCTTTCTGTCTCTTCTGGCACACCTACTATGCGAATATTATTATGTTGTCTCACAGCTCTCTTAAGCTGTCCTCCTGTTTTTTAATTGTTTTTTTCCCTTTTAGTTTTCTGATTGAGTGACCTTTTCTATTCTCTTTTCTAAATCACTGATCCGATCCTCAGCTTCCAATTTCTGCTGTCCTTTCCAGTGTGTTCTTTATTTGTGCTATAATGTTCTTTATTTCTGTTTTCATAGTTACTATGTCTTTTCTCATACTGTTGAGCATCTTTACCATCATTATTCTGAACTTCATATCAGTTAAATTTCTTATCTCCATTTCATTTACCTTTTCTAGATAATTCTCTTGTTCTTTCATTAGTGGTTGTTTCTTTGTCTCCTCATTTGGCTGCCTGTTTGAGTTTGTTACTATGTATTAGGTAGATCTGCTATGTCTCTCAGTTTCTAGTGAAGGATGGTGTCATAAGCTGTTTCTGACTAATTATATCAGGCAAAGACTGAAGACCTCCAGAGCCTGCCTCTGCCTGCAAACTGATTTGATTTAGTCTTGAGTAGCTTCCAGGTAATCATCCACAGGTATGGTGTGAGTTCTGCCAACAGAGTAGGGCAGTTGCTTCTGCCTGGAAGCTAATTGTTAGTCTCAGTTTCTTAGTGGGCCTCAGAAACTCCACACCATGGGGCAAGTTGTTTTCCAGTAGGTTGACTGTCTCCCCCAGGTAAGACCCCCTGGATAGGTCATGTCAGGGTGAGAAAAATGATCTCTACAGTGTGAGGGAATGACTCAGCATAGGAAACTGGGGCATCTGCCTTCTGAGCTCTAACTCCAGAGCCCCCAACCCTGGCTTCTGCTCACACAGCTCCAGTCTTCTCTGCCCTCCCTCTGCTGGAGCACAAGGTGAATGTTTGCACACAGAATTTTGTGTGTTGGTCATTTAAGAGGGTGCCTGAATTTCCAGTCATCTCTCCCTGGCAGACAGCAACCCTGCTGCTTTTCACAGCCAGATGTTATGTGGGCACCTTTCTCAGTTCCGGTGCTCTCTGCTGGGGGGCGCAGCTTGGGGATTAGATTCCAGAGTTCTCAGTGGCAACCCCCCCAGAGCTGAGATACCTCTCCAGAACTTTAGCTGCTGTTTGTGGGAACTGGCCAGCCCTTTCACACATCCGTCCCTCCTACCAGTCTCTATGCGGTCTCCACTTTCAGTCCCTGATTATCAGGGTTCTCTCCAGGCAGTCTTCAGTTGATTATTCTGGAAGGCTTTTTTGTATTTTAGTTGTAATTCCAGTTTTGTCCTGGGAGCATGTCTGTGTAACATCTGCTTACTCTACTGCCATTTTTTATATCCAGCTCATTTCTTTTTAGTGCGGAGTAATGTTTCACTGTCCGGATGGACCACAGTTATTCATCCATCACCTGCTGAGGAACATCTTGATTGCCTATAAGTTTTGGCAACTATGACTGAAGGTGTTATAAGCATCCCTGTGCAGGTTTTATATGGACATAAGTTTTCAACTCCTTTGGGTAAATACCAAGGAGCATGTTTGCCAGACTGTGTTGTAAGAGATTGTTTAGTTTTATAGGAAACCATTAACCTGTCTTCCCAAGTGGCTGGCTATACAGGTTACAGTCCCACCAGCAATGAATGAGAGCTTCTGTTGCTCCAAATATTTGCCACCATTGATGTCAGGGCTTTAGATTTTGGCCATTCTGATAGTTGTGACATGGTATCTTGTTGTTGTTTTAATTTTCATTTCCTTGATGACATATGATATAGAGCAGCAGTCACCAACTTTTCGGACCTCATGGACCAGCAGTGGTCCACAGACCACTGGTTGGTGACCACTGATATAGAGCATTTTTTATATACTTATTTGTTATCTGTATATCTTCTGTCGTTAAGGTGTCTCTTGAGGACTGTAGTCCATTTTTTTAAATGTTTCCTGTACTTTTTGACTATATTTCCCCCCAGATTTAATAGATATAATAGATATATTTAAAAGCCTAAGCGACCGTTATGACCGAATGACCAGAACGACTGATCGCTATGATGCGTACTGACCACCAGGGAGCTTAACGTAGGAGCTGCCCCCTGGTGGTCAGTGCGCTCCCACAGCCAACCTCCTGTGGCCAGCCAACCTCCTGCAATCCTTCACCCCAATCCCATGCACGAATTTGTGCACCAGGCCTCTGGTTGACATATAGTATTGTATAAATTTAAGGTATACAATGTAATGATTTGAGGTATGTATATATTACAAGATGATTTCCAAAATAAATTTAACACATATACTCCTCACATAGTTAAAATTTTTTGTGTGTGATGAGAACTTTTAGATTTACTTCCTTGGCAACTTTTAAACACACAATACAGTATAATTAACTATACTCACCATTATTTATTAATCTTGTAACAGGAAGTTAGCACTTTTTTACCACTTACACCCATGTTCCCCACCCCTGGCAACTGCCAGTCTATATTCTGTTTCTATGAATTCAGTCTTTTAGATTCCTCCTGTAAATGATATCACACATTTGTTGTTCTCTGCCTGACTTATTTCACTTAGCATAATGCCCTCAAGGGTTATACATGTTGTTGAAAATGACAGCATTTCCCTTCAATGGCTGATTGATATTCCATATAGGCTTTCCCTGCCTTGGCTTATGTAAGTAACGCTGCAGTGAACATGGCCATGTGAGTGCAGATGACTTTCTGAGATAACTTTAACCTTCAGTTATATATGCTGCAACTGGAATTGCTGCGTCATTGGTAGAACTATTTTTAATTTTTAGAGGAATCTCCATACTGTATTCCATAATGGTCAAGTGAATTTGCTAGCCTGCATAGGTTGGGTCATGAAACAGGCTCTATGGCCTTGGGCTCTCTGACTGTGGACCCAAATCAATCAGAACTGCCCACTGAGCTCCTTGTCCAGATGGGGCCACCCACTCAGCTCAGCCACACCATGGGGCTTTCATACTGGTGTCTTGTCTATGGATTGTTGCTAGTAGACCACCTGAGGATATTTTTTCCATTGATTTTAGAGAGAGTAGAAGGGAGGAAGGGAGAGAAAAAGAGCAAGAGAAAGAGAAGCATCCAAGTGAGGGAGACACATCAACTGATTGTTTACCACACACATCCTAACTAGGGATTGAACCTGCAACCTAGGTATGTGCTCTTGACCAGGAATCGAACATTCGACCCTTTGGTGCACAGGCCAATGCTCTAAGCACTGAGCTACCAGTCAGGGCTGTACCACAATTTTTTTTCATTCATCCATGAGAGCACTTGGGCTGCTTCCAAATCTTGTGTATAGCAAGTAATGCTGCATGAACTTAGGAATGCATATATTCTTTCTAATTAGTGTTTTGGGTTTTTGGGATAAATTCCTAGAAGTGGAATTCCTAGAAGTGGAATAAGGCAGTTCCATTTTTAACTTTTTGAGGTCACTCCACATACTGCTTTCCACAGTAGCTAAGAACTACTGGGGAGTTGATGGGGGGTGATGGTGGAAGGATTGAGCGAAAAAAGAAAAAAAATTCGGACATGAACAACAGTGTGGGCATTTCCAGTGGTGGGGTGGAGAGCTGGGGGCATGGGAGGAGGAGGGTATATTGGGGGATAAATGGTGATGGCTGAAGACTTGACTTGGGGTGGTGAACACAAAATACAGTGTACAGATGATGTGTTGTAGTATTGTGTGCCTGAAACCTATATAATTTTATTAACCAGTGCCACCCCAATAAATTCAATATAAAGAAAAAAAAGAAAATGGTAAGCATAGTTATTTTAAATTTTGCTTCTGATAATTTTGGCCCAGATTCAGAAAAATTGCTTGTAGGAATAGTTGATTTTAGGATGGTATTATTTTTCTCCAGAGTAGAGTTCTTTTTTTAAATATATATTTTATTGATATTTTTACAGAGAAGAAGGGAGAGAGATAGAGAGTTAGACACATTGATGAGAGAGAAACATCGATCAGCTGCCTCCTGCACATCTCCTACTGGGGATGTGCCCGCAACCCAGGTACATGCCCTTGACCGGAATCAAACCTGGGACCCTTCAGTCCGCAGGCCGACGCTCTATCCACTGAGCCAAACCAGTTTCGGCTAGAGTTCTTTTTTATGCCAGGCACGTGTAGGCATTTGTGATATGGGATCACCTTCATCTGGTATCAAAGATCAAAATTACTTGAAATTGGGCCAGTGCCCTTCACATTCATTCTTATTCATAAGATATGCCTTCCCTTCTTGGCCCCAAATTTTAGCTCTCTTCCTGGTAGCCCCCCAAAATTGGAGTCAAGTGTTCAAGGTCACACAGTGGTAGAGCTAGGAAATCAATCTCCAGGGGTGGGCAAACTTTTTGACTCGAGGGCCACAATGGGTTCTTAAACTGGACCGGAGGTCCGGAACAAAAGCATGGATGGAGTGTTTGTGTGAACTAATATAAATTCAAAGTAAACATCATTACATAAAAGAGTACGGTCTTTTATTTCAATAGTTTTATTCATTTCAAACGGGCCGTAGTTTGCTCACGGCTGATCTAGACAGTCTGTTCTTATATCTGGGTTATAATAACCTACCGTGCCACCAACCCACACCATGAAGGAAGGGTTTCTTTGTTTTGTTTCCCATTGTGCACCCACACTTAACGTGGCACATAGTAGATATTCAGAAAATATTCATTAAATGTAAGAATAAATCTGCTCCCAATAGTAATGTTAATGTAGGTATTTCCAATCTCACAAATTGCTGAGTGGCATGTTGGGTGTACAGGTGTGATGTTATTTTATGTTTGTTCTTGTTATTTGCTTTTTTTCTATGGTGATGACTTGCTTTGTATTGTTTCTGAATTAGTATTTTGATAAGAATTGGAAAAACTACTGGACAAATTTACCTGGAAACTTGCATCAGTAACTCACTGATCATTTCTTGTGCTTGAAGTTTTGTACATTATTAGAAGCTCAATAGATGCTGAGTAAATTAGAAATGTAAGGAGAGCCCTAGCTAGGTTGGCTCAGTGGATAGAGCGTCAGTCTGTGGACTGAAGGGTCCCAGGTTCGATTCCAGTCAAGGGCACAAGCCTGGGTTGCAGGCTCGATCCCCAGTAGGGGGCAGCCGATCAATGATTCTTTCTCATCATTGATGTTTCTTTCTACCCCTCTCCTCTCTGAAATCAATAAAAATATATTTTAAAAAAATGTAAGGAGAAACAACTTCTCAAATATTTCAAATGCTTTTTGTTTCTGTTGTCATCCTTTAAGACTGATGATAAAATTAAGTACCGTATTTGCCGGCGTATAAGACGATTTTTTGGCCCTGAAAAATATGCCTCCAAGTGGGGGGTCGTCTTATACGCCAGGTACACTTCAGATAGACTGCCCATAGTGCTTGCCCCGTGCCATAGTGGCCTCCCGATGCCCGCCCACTTCATTCCACATACCGTTCAGGCATCAGCAGCGCTGCTGGGTGTATGCTCGGCTGTTATGCGATTTT
>NW_006282204.1:674428-676702 GCF_000327345.1 Myotis davidii
ATGTTGGACCGAGCCCGCAACCCAGGCATGTGCTTTTGATCAGAATCAAACCTGGGACCCTTCAGTCCACAAGCCGACGCTCTATCCACTGCGCCAAACCAGCTACGGCCCACAGCTCTTTTTTAATCATTTTGCCAACAGGATCCTTCTCTCAAGTTTCCATGTCTTCATCTATAACCGAAAGAGAATCACCTTCATCCACCTACCCACAGAATGGCTGTGAACATTCATTCAAAGGAGAGGATATAACAAACTCTGTATTTTGAGTGGAAATGTTAGGGGGTCGTCTTATACGCCCTGTCGTCTTATACGCTGGCAAATACGGTATTTCAAATTTAAGTAATTGTCCAAAATATACCTTTTTTTAGATAATCTTATTTTAAAAAAAACTTTACTTCCTCCTTAGAGTTGAAGAATGGATTTGTTGGGGTTGAACAAATTTATGGTTCTTCTGTGGAAGAATTTTACATTAAAGGTAAGTTGAGCTATTTATAGGATTACTAGTAGCCTGGTGCATGAAATTTGTGCATGGGGGCGGGCGTGTCCCTCAGCCCGGCCTGCACCCTCTCCAATCTGGGACCCCTTGGGGGATGTCCGACTGTTGGGGGATGTCCCTGTGGGATCGGGCCTAAACCGGCAGTTGGACATCCCTCTCGCAATCTGGGACCACTGGCTCCTAACCGCTCACCTGCCTGCCTGCCTGATCACCCCTAACCACTCTGCCTACCGGCCTGTTCGTTCCTAACTGCCCCCCTCACCGGCCTGCTTGTCCCCAACTTCCCCCTCCTCTGCTGGCCTGATTGCTCCCAAATGCCCTCCCCTGCTGGCCTCATGGCCCCCAACTGCCCTCCCTGGCCAGAGGCCCTCTGTGGCCAGGTGTGGATCGCTTGCCTTGTCACTGGGGTGACAATGCAAGTGTTTCTCTCTCCCCCCAATCCCCCTGGCTGCTCCGTGCCCACTGCCCAGAGGCCCTCCGTGGCCAGGGTGGAACACTTGCCTCATCACCACGATGACAAAGCAAGCATTCCTTCAGGCCTCAGGCTGCCCGCTCTCAGCGGCCACCCTCTCTGGACTGAGAGGACTGGGCACCACCATCTTTGTGGTGGAGTGATGGTCAATATGCATATTCCCTCTTTATTAGATAGGATTGCAACATCTAAGAAATGATCACGGAAATCATCTGACAGCCCAGTCACTACTGCATTTCATTCATACTGTGGCAGTTTCCCAGTTCTGGAGCAGGGTTATCTCTTGCACATATGTGGGGTCCTCAGAGTGAAAGAACACCAGAATGACTCATAGGGGAGAGAAACAGACAGTCCAGGAAACTGCAGTATACTGTACTAGTATACTGAGCCTTTTTTTTCATCTATATCTTTTATGAAGAGCCTGTTAATATCAAATAACCAGTCATTTGCAAAGTTAATGTACCCTTCTGCTAACAGTATCCTTTTCCTCTCCTAGCGCCGGCAGTGCACTGCTCTGGTGGCGGAGCTCATCCTGACTGTCCTGTTTGTTGGCGTGCTTCTGTTAACACGCAGGTTTTTGTATAGCGAGAAGGCTGGGCCCTTCAGTTATCCTCCGCAGCCTGTTGATGAGTTGCCTGTGTTCCTCAGAAAAGTCCCTTCTTCTGGTGTGTGGGAATTGGCTTTTGTGCCTTCCAAAAGTGTTGTGGTGAAGGATATCGTTGAAACTGTGAAAAGAGATTTACACTACAATTTTAAAGGTTAGAAATTAAGGTTTTTCTGGGAGGAAAAAAGCATTATTAAATTGTTTCAGTGAAGACACACTTGCAACCTTTTCACTGGGCATAATCTTCCAAGTAAAACATTGTTGGATATCATCCTAACCAGGTAATAATCTCCTAAGTATATAATAACATGGCTGGTTAAACTTGAGTTAATTCACATAAAAATATATTTTCCTAGATCTCAAAGCCAATAGTGGTATTTAAAAACTAGATGATCAATTTATTTTATTCTAGATTATCATCCAATTCTGTGATACTCAGTCTTCCTTGTTTCTCATTGTGTTGTTTAAACCTTGGTAAGTATAACTCTAGGGGTCTATGATGGTGTGTCAAAGGTATTCAAAGGGACAGCATAGGCATGCATCTTCATTCTGGATGCATACAAAGTCGTTAGTTATTTCAAACACTAGAGGCCTGGTGCATGAAATTCATGCACTGTGGGGCTGGGGAGGGGGGGGTGTCCCTCAGCCCAGCCTGCACCCTCACCAAATGGGACCCCTTGGGGGATGCCTGACTGCCGGTTT
>NW_006282204.1:676766-679407 GCF_000327345.1 Myotis davidii
CCTACCTGCGCCCCTGCCAGCCTAATTGCTCCCAACTGCCCTCCCCTGCCAGCCTGATCACCCCCAACTGCCCTCCCCTGCTGGCCTAGTCACCCCTAACTGCTCTCCCCTGCCACCTGGTCCCCCCCAACTGCCTTCTCCTGCAGGACCGGTCCCCCCCAACTGCCCTCCCCCGATGGCCCGATTGCCCTCAACTGCCATCCCCTGCAGGCCCAGTCGCCCCCAACTGCCCTTCCCTGCAGGCCTGGTCGCCCCCAACACCTCTCCCCTGCTGGCAATCTTGTGGTGGCCATCTTTTGACCACATGGAGTCGGCCATCTTGTGCGAGGGTGTGATGGTCAATTTGCATATCACCTCTTTATTGTATAGGATTGCTTAGATAAAAACGTTGCCCCGACTCACTGAGGAATGCTGTATAGAAGACTTGGGCTATTTAGAATTATTATGAAAGTTCCCCATTCTTCATTTACCCTCACATTCTTTTTTATTTTATTTTTATTTTTTTTTAAATATATTTTTATTGATTTTTTACAGAGAGGAAGGGAGAGAGATAGAAAGTTAGAAACATCGATGAGAGAGAAACATCGATTAGCTGCCTCCTGCACACTCCCCACTGGGGATGCGCCCGCAACCCAGGTACATGCCCTTGACTGGAATCGAACCCGGGACCCTTCAGTCTGCAGGCCGACGCTCCATCCACTGAGCCAAACCGGTTTTGGCTACCCTCACATTCTTAACTCAGTTTCTCTCCTCTTCCTCCCAGAAATAAAAATCATCAGAAGTTTGGTGGGTATCTCTCCAGTGCCCCCTCTTTTTATACACATGTATTTATTCAGCAGTGTATTTTTTTCAATCTTTTTTTGTTTCTCAATGGATTTGAGAGTCCTTTAGAGTAGGTGACATCTCAAAACATTTTTTATTATAAAAAAAACACCATTGAAGCTGAAGAATGCAAAATCTCAATAATTTTTGAAGTATACACCACAAATATTCTAATAAATTAGTCTCTTACAGGCTACTCTGGGTTACCCAAAATATTCTGTAATTTCCATTCTGATTTCTTCTTGGATACATGGGATTTTTAGAAGTATATTACTTACCTTCCAAACATCTGGGAATTTATTGTTATCTTTCTCTTGTTGCTTTCTATTTTAATTTCCTTGAATAAGAGCATACACTTTATAATGTCAGTGTGAAATTTTGAGAATTGTTTATTGCTGGTTTATAGAGTATTTTGATAAATGTTCCATGTGCATATGTAAGATTGTATTCTGTAACATTTGCTTGTGGTGTCCTATGAATGTCACCTAGGCCAAGTTGGTTAACCTCATGTTTTCCAAATCTATGTTCTTACTATTTTTTACCTACTTATTCTATTAGTTGTTCAGGAGGATATGACATTTTCAACTAGCCTTTCAACTAAAAGGCTATACATATTAAAAATATTAAAATTTCCTTTTTGCTTATATATTTTGAAATTATTAGGTCATGGGGTCTTTCTGTTGAATTGCTTTAAAAATATTTCTCAATTCTGAAGTTTTTCATTTCTCTCTAAAAAAAATATTTTATTTTTAAATTTATTAGCTATATTAACTATAGTAACTTTAGAATCCCTACCAAAAAGTTCTGATATCTGGATTACTTGTATACATTTTTTTCTCTTAAGTCATTGAGTTCTGTTTTATAACATACTAGAGGCCCGGAGCACAAAAATTTGTGCACTCGGGAGGAAGGGGGGGTCCCTCAGCCTGGCCTCTGCCCTCTTGAGAGACCCCTTGGGAGATAACGCCCTGCTGGCTTAGGCCTGCTCCCGAGTGGCAAAGGGCAGGCCCAATCCCTAGGTGCAGCCCCTGGTCGGGCTCAGAGCAGGGCCGACTGGGGAGTTGGGGTGCCGCCCCCCTGTCATGCACAGAGCAGGGCAGATCTGGAGGTTGGGATGCCACCCTCAGTCACGCTCAGGGTAGGGCCGGTTGGGGGGTTGGGGCACTGCCCCCTGTCATACTCAAGGCAGGGTCGATGGGGAGGTTGTGGCGCCACCCCTTGTCACGCACAGAGCAGGGCCAATCCGGGGGTTGGGGCTCCTTACCCTGTCATGCACAGAGCAGGGTCGATCAGGGGGTTGGGGAGTTCCCCCCTGTCACGCACAGAGCAGGGCCCATCAGGGGGTTGAGGAGCTCCCCCCTGTCACTCAGAGAGTAGTCCTGATAGGGGAGTTGGGGCACCGCCCCCTGTCACCCACAGAGCAGGGCCGATCAGGGGGCTGGGGTGCCGCACCCTGTCACACACAGAGCTGCAGGGCGATCAGAGGTTGGGGAGCTCCCTGTATCAGGCACAGAGCAGGGCTGATCAGGAGGTTGGGGCGCCTTCCCCTGTCACGAACAGAGCAGGTTGGATAGGGAGGTTGTGGCCCTGCCTCCTGTCACACACAGAGCCGCACGGTGATCAGGGGGTTTGGGCGCTACTCCCTGTCACACTCATCCCGGGCCGGGAGGACTCGGGGCTCCACTGATCCTGGTGCTGGGAGGCATATTACCCTTTTACTATACAGGGTAGAGGCCTGGTGCATGGGTGGGGCTGGCTGGGTTGCCCTGAAGGGTGTCCTGGATCAGGATGGGGGTCCCCACTGGGGTGCCTGGCCAGC
>NW_006282204.1:680888-684414 GCF_000327345.1 Myotis davidii
TGTTGCTCATTGAGTATGATGTTGGCTGTAAGTTTGTCATATAAGGCTTTTATTATGTTGAGGTATGATCCCTCTATTCCTACTTTGCTGAGAGTTTTTATCAAGAAAGGGTTTTGGATTTTGTTAAATGCTTTTTCTGCATCAATTGATATGACTATGTGATTTTTATCCCTCAATTTGTTTATGTGACATATCACATTTATTGATTTGCAGATATCGTACCATCCTTGCTTCCCCGGGATAAATCCTACATGGTCATGGTGTATGATCTTTCTGATGTACTACTGAATCCAATTTGGAGGGTTTTGTTGAGGATTTTGGCATCCATGTTCATGAGGGATACTGGCCTGTAATTCTCTTTCATTGTGTTGTCTTTACCTGGTTTTGGTATTAGGGTGATGCTGGTTTCATAGAATGAGCTTGGAAGTGTTCCTTCCTCTTTTGGAGTAGTCTGAGGAGGTTAGGTTTTAGTTCTTCCTTGAATGTTTGGTAAAATTCCCCTGTGAAGCCGTCTGGCTCCTGAGGGATACCTCTTTTCCTAGGGTGTGGTCATTGTTCCTAGGGTGTGGCCCGCCGAGGGTCAGCTGGAAATCTGGAGTATTTTTGAAGCCTGCCTACCTTAGTGGGGCATGAGCTCCATTCTTTCTCTGAGCATTGCGCAGCTGCTGCAATCACTGCCCAGCATTGTGTCCTGCTGCCTGCTGGTTTCTTGCCCTCTTACCCTGTGCATTCCCAGGGTCGGAGGTGGCCACTGATTTCAGAGGAATATACGTGTTGAATTTTCACCTCACTTCTCTGCTATTCTCTTCTCTTTGAATTTTGCCTCTTAAGTCCTATTCATTTTGGCAACCTGAACTCTCACCTCTTTTTCTTCAGCTCTGTAAGTCAGCAATGTTTGGCAGTTTCTTTCAGGGGCAATACCAGGGTGAATATGGCATTCACCTTGTGCATCTCAAGCTGTTTTATAGACTTTGTCCAACTTTTATGTAGTGGGAAAGTTTAATCTTATGTAAGCTACTCTATCATAGCTAGAACTGGAAGTTCTTATACGAGAATTTTTAAGTTTTTTGCTGGTTATTTCAAAGTATTTTACATTATAGTTAGAGAATAGTTTTTAAGTTGTTGATTCCTCAGAATTTATTGATGTTCTTTTGTGTGTCTTAATACATGATTAACTTTTATAAAAATTCCTTATATGCTGTGTACTCCTATATAATAAAAGGCTAATATGCAAATCAACCAAATGGCGGAACTACCAGTTGCTATGATGCACACTGACCACCAGGGGGCAGACACTCGATGCAGAAGCTGCCCCCTGGTGGTCAGTGTGTACCCACAGGGGGAATGCCACTCAGCCAGAGGCCGAGCTCACAACTGGTGAGCACAGTGGCGGTGGCGGGAGCCTCTCCCACCTCCATGGCAGCGCTAAGGATGTCTGACTGCCGGACTGAAAGGGATGCAGGCTGGGCTGAGGGATCCCTCTGAATGCACGAATTTCATACAACAGGCCTCTAGTGATATATATTCTGCAAGGTTATGGACTAGACCCCACTTAGCTGTTTATCAGAATTTCTGCCCCCACCTGCTCACTGGCCTTAGCTTGTGTCCATTGGAGAGTGTTGCCCCCACTGCACTCCCCTCTCATGGCTTGAACTCTAGTCCCCAGGACCAGAGGGCTCTATCATTTCCAGTGCCTCAGGAGCCAGAGCTGCTCCAATGGCCACATTTGACCTATCTTGACATACTGAGATTTTCATTTCCCTAGTGGCTCCTAGGAGAGGCCAGGGAACAAGATCCACAAATCAGGGGAATTAATACCTCATGGGGCAAAATTTGATGAATGAAAGATAACGATAAAAAGGAGATAACACATTGATCTCCTGCTCCTCTTCCTACAAACGGACTGTCCTAAGATGCAGTAGTTCCGAAAACAGCCTCTGAGAGACTTCTTGTTATATTTCTTGTTATGCCAGTTCCAGCTTCATAATGTGCTACCTTGTTTTACTTTCTCTTCTTTCATGCCTCACATTCCTAGTACCAGGCTTAGGGCCAGGTAAGTTGGCTACCTAGGGTACAAATTTTACCCTTGTACAACCATAAAAGTGAGTGCCTTCTTACAAGCTGTGGCTTGGGTGCTTTGCTGGCCTCATCCTGGTTCTGGCATTGCACTTTCCTTCCGTCACTCTCAATTCCCTGGATTCCTTAACACTGAGTAAGACACTGACATGTACATTTCCCTCTGGGACAAGTGATGTCAGTAAAGCAGTAGAATAGGATGTTCCTTGCTCAGCAGTGATAATTTGGTAGCTATCCATGGACAAAAGGACCTTTATGGGAACTTTGGCATCCATATAGAAGCTGCAAAACTTTGGTGGAGCTCAAGACTGAAGAGGCTGGCCCATGATGGCAGGCTCACTTACCATGATCCCAGCCACACATCTGGAAATGGCCTCATCCCCATGTAGATTTAATTATAGTCCAGTTTGGCCTTGGCCCTGCCATCAGCACTATTGGCCAAGGACCAGGGAGGAGTCACACCCACCCAGGCCTCAGCTAATAGGCCCATTGACCTTGTTTCTGGCTATAGACTCTTTAGCACTGGTTTCCTGGCTCTGGCTCCTCTCATCTCTGGTGAGGTAGTCATCCTGTCCACCCAGGAACTCGTTGAGAGACATGTCTGCTTGTGCACCTGGACACATGCTCACTGACCTCAGTCTGACTTCAGATCTTAAACTGGCCCTGAAACATGGCTCTAGCCCATCTCAGCCATGAGCCAGGACCATTTAGGGACCCATTCAGTGACCCAGTGGGAGCTCTCCCAGGGACCCAGCAAGAGCCACATTTGTCCAGACACCTGATAAGAAGCACACCATTGAGATTATGGTGGCTAAGACATCCCTACAATTTGTCCTCCCGTTTAAACAACTAATTAGGCATCCATCCACGAACAAAATCTCACTGTGGGAGTTTTGGGATCCAGCAATATATGCTAAGGGACTGGTAGGGGTATCCCCCACATGTGCATCCAGTAACAGGCCAACAGACCTCAGTATGACTGTAGAACCAGCAGAGACAGCAAACCTGCCCCAAGCCCTCCTGGGTGTGGTTAGGGGAAAAGTCAGAGTGCTGACTCGGGTAAAGACCCTCAGAGGAGAAAGAATATGTACAGTGCAACCCACCAGGGGAGAGTCCACCGTGTCATTGGAGAAACAAGCAAACAAACTTACAAAAACAGGTTCGAATGCAACAGGAGGGCGAAAGAAACTCTGCCAGTGCCACCCATTTGCCAAGGTGGCACAGCATGGGGCTGAACTATCCAATGACTAACTCTTGTGTAAGAGAAAAGGAGAGGAGTGAGTGCCTGGATTCTTCACTGTAGGGGATGCTGCTGGAGAAACCTATTTCTCTCCAACAACACCCTGAGTACTGATGTGAGACTGCCATGACTGGGGAAGAGAGGAGATTGAGAAAGAGGTAGATAAGACTATCAAAGGGCATAAAAAGACAGCGCCTGCTGACTGCACTC
>NW_006282204.1:684467-691285 GCF_000327345.1 Myotis davidii
CTGGGAGAACTTCAGCCAAGGATCACCCCACTTGGTCCGGTGACACCTCAACACTGCCAGTGCCACCCTCACCCCTCCCAGTTTGTGGTGCTCCTGTGTACACTCTCAAATGTGGCAGTGAGTCCAGTAAATGGAGTGCTGATAGGAAAACAAAACAGAGCCATCCAGTGAGTTGTAAGAACCAGAGAAAACATAAAAGCATAAGAATTCTGCCACAGGCAGAAATAAGAAGTGCTGAGCAGGTATATACATAACAAGTCAGAGAGGAGCCCAGACAACAGTATACCCCACCTGAAAACAATTTGTAGAGATCTGAGGTATCTGCTGCTTCAAATGAGAAAGCAGCAATGCAAAACTATAAGGAACACAAAGAATTTAAAAAACATGTCATCAAAGAAGTCTTTCAATGACTGAGTTCAAATGCATGGTATCTTATGATCTAGCTGATAAGTAATTCAAAAAAGCTGTTTTAAGGAACTAAATGAACTACAAGAAAACAGACAATTCAGTGAAATCAGGAAAAAAAATACACAAACCAAGAAATTTAGCAAAGACAGAAATCATATAAAAGAACCAAAGAGAAATTCTGGAACTGAAGAAATAATGAAATGCAAAATGCAGAGAACCAAGATGGTTGTATAGGTAAATGCCATTACTCACCACCTTCCACAACAACATCAGAATTACAAATAAATACAGAACAACCATCATGCAGAACCACCTGAAATCTGGCTGAATGTAAGTCCTACAATTAGAGAAGTAAAGAAGAAAGCACATTGATACTGGTAGGAGGGTGGAAGTGTGGAACAGGCAGGTCTGACATCCACGTGTGCCATTTTTTAAATCTAGGCTGTGGATGCCTCCTGTGAGGAGTGAGGGGTCCCAGTTCCACACCAGCCCCCTAGCCCAGCGTTCCAGAACTGGGAAGAGAAGTACCTGTGACTTCAGGCTGTAAAAACCAGAAGGGATGCTGGCTGAGTGAAAGGGAGGCTGCTGGAGACCCAGGCAGTTCCTCTTAAAGGGCTGGTGCAGGGACTTACTCAGACTCACTCCCTCTGAGCTCCAGCTCTGTGGTAGTGGTTTGGGGGATCCAGGGACATACCAAGAGGAACTGGATTGTCTGGCATTTGGGCAAGAACTCAGGGGTGGCTTTCTCTCAGGCAAAAGTGCTGGCTGAGGTCATTGTTGCGATGCTGAGACCCTCCCTGTTGCATAGCTGACTGGAAGGTACCAAATCTGAGTTTCCATCAGCCTGTCTCACACTGTTGGCACTGCCTTAATGATTCCGTAAGACCCTGCCCCACACAATTTGCAGCCACACTCAAACCTGTTTGCAGTAGCTTTTCCATATGAATGGCCGTCCTAGTTCAGGCTTCAGACTTTCCTAAAATCGCTCAAGCAGCAGCTGGCATAGGTGTGGTCCATTCCCCTCAATAAGAGGCAACTGAGGGCCCGGCACTAGTATCAACCTGCCTTGTTTCACAGCTTGGCCTCTCTTGGGCACTTCCAAGCCCAACACAAGTAGCAGCCATCTTCAGATCCCTCTATAGTTCCTGACAGATGGTCCCAGGCAGGGCATAAGGTGGTTGACTTTGTATCTCCAGTGGAGCCCCAGAGCCAGTGCAGCCAGTGGATAGCTTTAGACTACACCAGATTACAACTCTACACATCCACAGCAACACACTCAAGGGGCAGACTCAGTGAGCACCAAAACCCCACTGAAGCAAGTCCTGCTCAATAGGGGTGTTTCCTGCACAGCAGCTTTTTCACTGTGGTCAAAACTGGTCCTCACAGCCACTTGGCCTAGAGGTCAATTCCTTCCAGTGAAATGCCAACAACAATCAAGGGTCAAGTGCAGCAAGACTTTGCACACAGCCCACACAGGGGCACACTTAGAGTGCTCAACTCAGGTGACTGGGGAGGTTGAGCCACTGGGCCCTACAGGACACCTACTACACAAGGCCACTCTACCAATTCTAGGAGACATAACAGCTCTACCCAATACATAGAAACAAACACAGGGAAGCAGCCAGAATGTGGAGACAGAAACATTTCACAAATGAAAGAACAGAAGAAATCTCCAGAAAAAGAACTAAATGAAAGCAAGCAAACTACTGGATACAGAGTTCAAAACAATGGTTATAAGGATGCTCAAGGATCTTAATAAGAGCTTCAGGGGACTTAGTGAGATTTTCGAGGATCTTAGTGAGAATTTCAAAGACATGAAGGATCTTAGAATTTCAAAGACATGAAAAAGCACCAGTCAGAAATACACTAACTGAAATAAAGAATAATTTACAGGGAATCAACAGGAGATCAGAAGATTCCAAGAATCAAATCAAATCAATTCGGAATATGAGCAAGCAACCCCCCCCCCCCCCCCCCCGCCCCATTAGAGCAAAAAGAAAAAAACACAAAAATATGAAGAAAGTGTAAGGAGCCTCTGGGACAACTTCAAGTGTACCAACATTTGCATCATGGGGTTGTCAGAAGGAGATGAGAGAGAGCAAGGTGTTGAAAACCTATTTGAAAAAATAATGACAGAATGCTTCCCCTACCTGGTGAAAGAAACAGACTTACAAGTGCAGGAAACAGAGAGAGTCCAAAACAAGATGAACCCAGAGTCCCACGCCAAGACACATCCTAATTAAAATGTCAAAAATTTAAAGATAGAATTTTAAAAGCAGCAAGAGGAAAGCAGTCAGTTACCTACCAGGGAGTGCCCATATGACTGTCAGCTCATTTCTCAATAGAAACTTTGAAGGCCAGAAGGGAGTGGCAAGATATATTCAAAGTAATGAATATTGAGGACCTATAATCAAGGTTACCCAGCAAAGCTATCATTTAGAATTGAGGATCAGATAAAGAGCTTCACAGACAAGAAAAAGCTAAAGGAGTTCACTATCACCAAACCAGTATTACATGAAATGTTGCAGGGTGTTCTAGAAGAAGAAAAAGAGGCATGGAAATATGGAACAAATGACGAATCTCAGAGGGAAGGATGGGCATGGAATGATTAACCAAAGAATATATGCATATATGCATTACCCATGGGCACAAACAATAGGGTGGTAAAGTCCTGGGGCAGGGTGGGAACTGGTTGAGGTGGGTAATGGTGGGGGAGAGGTGGATATCTGTAGTACTCTCAACAATAAATATTTAAATAACAAAAAGAAATGAAAAATGCAATAGAGAACACTTGCATTGGGGTAGATCAAATGAAAGACAGAACAAACAAGCTGGAGGACAGGAAGTTTGAAATAACCCAATAAGAGATGAACAGAAAAAAATTGAAAAAAGTGATGGTTCAGATATCAGGATAATCATTGTTCCAGAAAGAGAAGAGAGGCAGAAGGGATTAGAAATTTGTTTAAAGAAATAATAACTGGTATGTGTGTGTGGAGGTGAGGGTAGGAAATGGGTAAAGGGGGGAAAAGGTACAAACCTCCAGTTTTAAATTAGTAAGTGCTGGGTACATAATGTATCTCATAGTTCTGTAGTTAATACTGTATTGTATATTTGAAAGTTGCTAAGACTAGATCATAAAACTCTCATCACAAGAAAAAAATTTTTGTAACTATGTAAGCTGATAAGTGTTAACTAGACTTACTGTGATGTATACAAATATTGAAGCATGTTGTACACCTGAAACTAATAAATGTTATATTAATTATATCTCAAAAAAATAATAGCTGTTAATGTCTTAACTGGGGGAGATACTTGGACATCCAAGTTAATGAAGCTAATAGATCCCCTACACTCTCAATGCAAAAAGACATTCTGCAAGACACTTTATAATGAATACAATAATTTAAAAATGTCCAAAGTACCCAAGATGATCTACAGATTCAATGCAGTCCCTCTCAAAATCCAAATGACATCCTCCTCCTCCTCCTCCTCCATTATTTTTATTTCCTTACATTAAATATTATTTTATACTAGAGGCCTGGTGCATGAAAATTTGTGCACTGGGGAGGGGGTCCCTCAGCCTGGCCTGCTCCCTCTCACAGTCTGGGAGCCCTTAGGGGATATCCTACTGATGGCTTAGGCCCGTTCCCTTTGTGGGAGGCAACTGGACTGATCAGGGGAAGGTGCTGCTGCTTGCCACTGCGGCTGCTGGCCCTCAGCCCTCACAACCACCACTGTGGCTGCCAGCCCTCAGCCCTCACTTTTTAGCACTGGTCCTGCCCCCTGCCCACTGGTGGGTGGGGTGCAATCTGGGGCCAGGCTGGCTGTGGGAGGGGTTGTGGGAGGTTGAGGCACAGCAGGTTGCACCCCATCCAGCCTCTGTGGACACATGGCACTAGGACCAGGCCCGCTCTGCTGCCTCTGTGGTTGCCTCTGTAGAAGGGGCAGCACTGGGACCGGGACCATGCAGCCCCCTCTACCACTGCTTCTATGGAAGGGGCCATGACACTGGACTGGCCTGCGCTGAGGTCTTTCCCTCACCACCTCTGTGAAAGGGACCGTGACGCCGCCTCTTTCACACTGCCACCTCTCCCGTGCCACCTCTTCTCCTGCTCCGCTGGCCCTCAGCCCTCGCAGCCACTATGGCTTTGTCTGGAAGGACGTCTGGTCTAATTAGCATATTTCCCTTCTATTAGTATAGATTAGTTTCAGGTGTACAGCTTAGTGATTAGACAATCATACACTTTACAAAGTATTTTCCCTGATATTTCCAATCCCCAACTGGCATCATACATAGTTATTACAATACTAGAGGGCTGGCCTGCAGGGATCAGGCCAAAACCAGCTCTCCAACATTCCCTGAGGGGTCCTGAATTGCAAGAGGGTGCAGGCCAGGCCAAGAGATGCCACCAGTGCACAGTCGGGGCTGGGGAGGAACTATGGGAGGGTTCCAAAGCATGTTTGGCTCACCTCACCTAGTCCCCATCGGCCGGACCCCAGCAGCAAGCTAACTTACCAGTCAGAGCATTTACTCCCTGGTGGTCATTGCACATCATAGCGACTGGTCCAACGGCTGAACAGTCGGAGGGGCAATTAGCACATTAGGCCTTTATATATATAGATTATTGATTGTATTTTCTAGGCTGTACTTCACATCCCCATGACTATTTTGTGACTACCAAACTACTTCTCAATCCCAGTAACATTTTTTATTAAAGTAAAAAAAAATTCTACAATTCATATGGAACTACAAAGACCTTGAATAAACAATGCAGTCTTGAGCAGAAAAAAACAAAGCTGGAGGCATGGCACTTCTCACTATACTACAAAGCTCTAGTAATGGGAGTAGCTTGATACTGTTATGAAAACAGACACATAGATCAATGGAAAATAAAGGAGAACACAAAGTGTACATGGTCAACTGAATCTTAACAGGAGTGCAAAGAATACACAATGGGGAAAATTGGATGTCCATATGCAAAAGAATGAAATTGGACCTTATATTACACACAAAAGTTAACTCAAAATGGATTAAAGACTTAAATGTGATATCTGATAACATAGAACTTCTAGAAGACAGCACAGAAAAAAACTCCATGGCAATAATTTTTGGATATGACACCAGAAATGTCACTGGATATGTGATACGGGCAACAAAAGCAAAAATAAGCAGGTTGGAATACATTAAACTACAAAGCTTCTGTACAGCAAAGGCCACAATCAACAAAATTAAAGGCAACCTATGAAATGGAAGTACATAGTATTTGTAACCTTATATGTTTGATAAGGGGTTAGTGTTTGGCATATATAAGGAACTCTTACAACTAAGTAGCAAAACACAAGTAACCTGATGAAAAATTAGGCGAATAACCAGAATATACATTTCTCCAAAGAAGACATACAAATGGCCAACAGGTATATGAAAAGATGCTCAACATAACTAATTATCAAGGGGAATGAAAATCAAAACCACAGTAAGCTATCATCTCACACCTCTAAGACTGGCTATTATAAAAAAAAACAAGAAGGGTTGACAAGAGTGTGGAGAGAAGGGACTCTTGAACACTGTTGGTACAGCAATTATAGAAAACAAAATGGAAACTCCAAAAAAATATATTAACAATAGACCTACCTACCATATGACTAAGCAATCCTACCTCTGGTTATGTATTCAAAGAAAATGAAATCAGTTCTTGAAGACATATCTGCACTCCCGTATTTGTTGTAGCATTATTCAGAATTAGCCAAGATAGGGAAACAACCAAAGTATCTTAAAAGATGAATGCATAAAGAAAATGTGATTATTTGGCCATAAAATGAAGGAAATCCTGCCATTTGTGACAATGTGTATATGCACAGAGGACATTATGCTAAGTAAAATAAGCTAGACACAGAAAGACAAATACTTATGATCTCACTTATATGTGAATCTTAAAATGTTGAACTCACAGAAGCATAGCATTGAATTGTGGGGAAATTAGGGAGATGCTGGCAAAGTGTACAGACTTTCAGTTATAAGTTGAACAGGTTCTCAGGATATGATGTACAACATGTTAACTGTAGTTAGCATTATGTGAAATTTGTTAAGAGAGTAGATCTTGGAGAGGATTTTCATTGCAAAAAAAAGGTAAGCAGGTTTTAGATGTGTTAACTTGATTTTGGAAATCATCTCATACTGTACATATATAGTAAAACATCACATTGTGTACCTTAAGAACCATGTTATCTACACTAATAAAAGAGAAACATGGTAATTGGTGTACGACCGTTACCCTTCCCATTGGCTAATCAGTGAGATATGCAAATTAACTGACAGCCAAGATGGCGACCGGCAGCCAGGCAGTTTGAAACTAACATGAGGCTTGCTTGCTTCAGTGATGGAGGACTCCAATGTTCCCCCTGAGCCTGCA
>NW_006282204.1:692039-694617 GCF_000327345.1 Myotis davidii
GCCCGCCCTCTGCCACCCGGGTGCAGTCCTAAGCCAGCAGGTCGTTATCTCCCAAGGGGTCCCAGACTGCGAGAGGGCACAGGCCGGGCTGAAACCACCCCCCTCTCCCCCTGAGTGCACAAGTTTTTGTGCACCGGGCCTCTAGTCCTATATAATAGAAGGCTAATAGGCAAATGGACCAGTCGCTATGATGTGCACTCAATGCAGGAGCTGCCCCCTGGTGGTCAGTGCACTCGCACAGGGAGAGTGCTGCTCAGCTAGAAGCTGGGCTCACAGCTGGTGAACACAGCAGCAGTGGCGGGAGCCTCTCCCAGACTGCAAGAGGGCGCAGGCCAGGCTGAGGGACCCCTCACTCCCAGTGCACAAATTTCATGCACCAGGCCTCTAGTACAAAATAAACAGTTTTTATTGGTCAAAACTAATTGAGTTATCCTTGACACCATCCCTGACCCCAGTTTTAGATGAAGTAAGGTACTCAGGTTTGTACTAAAATCTCAGACACAGTTACCTAAAATCTAGGCCACAACATGAATTGTCAGTATTAGCAGCAAGCCAGAGAAATCCCTGTCCTAATTTGTCCTGGGGCTCCTTGAAACTAATGAGCGACTTATAAGGGCAGCTGAGTATAAGTTGGGTCAGGTGGAGTCACATTTTAAGCTGGGGAATGTCTGGTTCTTGTAAAGGTGATAGCTCTTGTTATTGTCAATGTTGCTTGCATTGACCTTGCGGAATGATTATATTGCTGACTAGAGGTCAGCTTTGAAGTGCAGGCGTAGAAAGCAGTTTGGGATGCTTTATTCTTCTAGTGGGCACTTCGAAAACATGTTCTTGTAAGGCCAAACATTGGCCCAGAAACACAAAAATAGAGTCAGACCTGGAGTCTATGACCTCATTCTTTTTTTTTCCTGTCCCTTTGTTTATGACAACTATACATTGGAACCTCAGTTCTGAAACTTAATGCATTCCAGAAGGCTGTTCTAGAAGAGATTTGTTCTAAAACAAAATCATTTTTTCCCATTAGAGATAATGTAAATTGAATTAACCCATTCCAACTCTCCAAATGATTTCCTGTTTTAACTTTTCTTATCTATAGTTGAATATACTATTTAATTTACCAACAGACACTTAAATGTATCTAACTACCCTTTACTGGCCCTAAACAAATCACATTCAACACTCGGTCCAGGGATGTCTTTCAGGAAGTCAGGATGTGCCATCTTCACTTTTTCACATATCACTGCCTCTGAAATGCTGTCTGCTTTTCCTTTATCCAAATCAAGTTTTTCTACCTCTTCAGTTGCCTGTGGTCAGTGTTTCTTTCACGTCCTTAGCAACATTAGCACTCTTGATGGCCTCTTTATTTTAAAATTGTGCTAATGATTGATTTCACTAGCAAAAAAAGCATTCTCTCCTTTGTTTGTTGCCTGAGAGATGCTTATTGTCATGCTGAGGTATCAGCCTGAAAGGATTATCAGGTCTAAACCAAAGTTTGGTTAGAAAACTGAGTGTGAACTTGGTCAAGAACAAAATTGTTTGAGATGGGAGACATTTGAAAACTGAGGTTTGACTGTGTTCTTATGCAAATATAAAGCAAGTGCCCAACCACCACATTGACATCAATGTAGATATTTCAGACGATGAAAACCCAGGTATTTCCAGCAAGTTTCCTTATGTACAGAAAGGGTGTGGCTAGATGCGGCTGATATTTTGGAGTTGAAGGTGTTGTTGTTTTTATAGATTTGTTTGCAGAAATTGAGTGGAGGGAAGTAGCTGAGGGAATTGATTTTATGTTAGTTTTTACGAGCTTTAGAAACAATTATACCTGGTAACCACATGATAAGTGTGACAAAGACTTGAAGTGTTCAGTGAATAGGAGATTTTGAAACTTGAGATAGTACCTTTGGTGAAGATGGTGTCCCCACAGGCTATACCATCAACAATGGTGACTGAAAAATCAGACAGAGGCCGAAAACCAGGACTACAGGCTTTATTAGAGGAGAAGGACCTGCCGGGCTGTCTCGCAAGGGGAGGACAGCAGCACGTGCAGGGGTGGGCATGCCTTTTGAGGGGCGGAGTGGGAAGGGGTGGGGGCTTAGTGTACTTGGCGCACACTGATTGGTGGCTTACTGCATTGTCCATATAGGACAAGGGCTTAGGGCATTTGGCAGGTGTGGATTGGTGGTCCAATGTATAGTCCATATAAGGCACATGATTAGTCACTCAGGTATTTCCGGGCTGCAGGTTACGTCATACTCTGCCCACCAGTTGGGGGAAGGGAGGATCTATCATTCCAGGCTTTTGGTAATAGTAAAAAAGTTGAGAGTCTGGGCAAGGTCAGGGGGTGAAGGTCCGTCTTCCATAGCTACATCCTGCTGAGAAGGGACGTCGTCAGGGGCATCTACCTGGGGTCTCAAAGATTCCCATGACATAGGTGTCTCTAGGTTCTGAATTCAAGACAAGATAGATCTCTCCCACCTTTTGGTTGGCGAATGCCTGCATTCTGTTCTGCAAAAAATCTAGTGAAACAGCGTATGAGACAGGGGCCAAAGAGCAAAATTAAAAAAATACACACCAGAGA
>NW_006282204.1:695137-705713 GCF_000327345.1 Myotis davidii
ATAACACACTCACTTCCTCCCAGGACCAAACTGGAATTACGATAAAATGATACAGCAATCAGCCTGAATAACCAACTTGCTGAAGACTAGCTGAAAACAAGTCACTGGTACATCTGATAAGGGGTTAATATCCAAAATGTATAAAGAACTTATAAAACTGAGCCGCAAGGAAAACTAATTAAGAAATGGGCAAAGGACCTGAATAGACATTTCTCCAAAGAGGGCATACAAATGGCCAATAGACATATGAAAAGAGACTCAATGTCACTAATCATCCGAGAGATGCAAATTTAAAAGCATGATGAGAGATCACCTCACCTGTCATAATGGCTACCATCAACAAAGCAACAAATAAGTGCTGGTGAGGACGTGAAGAAAGGAACCCTAGTGCACTGTGGTGGGAATGCAGGCTGGTGCAGCCACTGCAGAAAACAGTATGGAGTTTCCTCAAAAAATTAAATATGGAACTGCCTTATGATCCAGTGAGTCTACTTTGGGGAATATATCCTAAGAAACCCAAAACACCAATCAGAAAGAATATATGTACCCCTGTGTTCAAAGCAGCATTATTTACAGTAGCCAAGATCTGTAAATAGCCCAAGTGCCCATCAGAAGATGAGAGGATAAAAAAAGCTGTGAGACGTTTACATCATGGAGTACTCCTCGGCTGTATAAAAGAAGGAAATCTTACCCTTTGCAATAGCATGGATGCACCTGGAGAGCACTATGCTAAGTGAAATAAGTGACAGAGAAAGACAAGTACCACATGACCTCACTCATATGTGGAATCTAATGAACAAACTGAACTAACAAGCAAAATAGAGACAGGCTCATAGAGAGCAAGCTGATGGCTGTCAGTGTGGGGATTGGATGGTGGGGGTGGAGGAATTGGGCAAAAAAGAGAAAGAGCTCATGGACAACAATGTGGTGATTGCCAGGGGGAGGAGGGGTTGGGGAGGCGGAGGAGGGCATAGGCAGGATAAATGGTGATGGACGGAGACTTGGGGTGGTGAACACACAATACAGTGTACAGATGATGTGTTGTAGAATTATACACCTGAAAGCTGTATGATTTTGTTAACTAGTGTTACCTCAATAAATTTAATAAAAAAGAAAATAAATAATTGTCTCAAATATTAAAACTATAAAGTGGTTTTATTCCTCTATTTCTGACTGTTTTTTATTTATATATTAGAAATCACAATGGTATGGGACTTAGAATAGATAAATTTTGTTTATATTTTCCTTTAAGGTGGAAATTTCAAAACACAATGTGAAACACCCTCTTCCTTAGAGTGTCTTCAATGCGCAGTTATTATAATGAGGAATTTTATTCTAAGCTTGTGATAAAACTTTTACAACTCCTAAAAATTTTATGCACTCCAAATATGCATTAGTTCATTATACCAATGTTTTAGCAACAGTGGTTTGAAATTTATAATATTTTCATAGCCTTTCATCCATGTAAAGTGTTTTCCATTTTAAAGATAGGAAGGATTGTCAGATATTGTGCCTTTCAGTGATCAACTCACACATTAGAGTTTTCTCTCTTTACAGTTCAAGGCTTCCCTTCAGAAGGAGATTTTGAAGAGTATGTTAAGCAAGGGAACAACTCTGAGAGAGTGGTGGTTGCTTTTGTCTTTGACCATGAGTTCAAAAATAGCCACGATCCTCTGCCACTTAAGGTAAGAAAGTTTTGTGTAGAGACTTCATGGCTATACTTCCAGTTTCCAGGGACTTAATGAGGGGGAAGTATTTTATAATCGGGGAGACCGCAATTTACTCAAGATCATGCTGCTTATACATAGCAGAGTAGGGATGTAAACCCAAATCTATTCACGTCAGCATCTCTGCCTTCATGCACCAGGGCTTTATGTTGCTGGGGAAAGAGGTGAACTCACTGCCTATCAGGCCTTCTGCTTATAAGTCAGTCATTGGCAACAATGACCACTGAGGTGCCCCTTTTGCCGTTGTATCTGGCTTGGCAGCAGCCTCCAGCTCTGCAGGTAGCAGTGAGCCCTGCACATTTCCTGGGCAGGGTACCAGGTGACAGAGCAGGTGCAGGAGCATAGAACACAAGCAGGAAACGTTCCTCTTTCTTTTGAATGAATCTCATCATTTCTAATTCTGAACCTGGAAAACAGTGCTAAGGCTTAGCCAGGCTAACTTAGAATCAGGACATGTGTAGACACTGAAGAGGATTCTGGTGCTAGTCCCCCAGGAGGAGAGGCAAGGACAGTGCTTTGAGTTTGGTGTCTCTGGTGTTTAGAGAAATAAAGTGTTCATGGAACCATAATTGTGCATTTAAGACACACATGGTTGACAATGGAATGAAAGTAAGAAAAGCCCCCGGGTATAAGTAGGTTGTGGGAAGCTTTTCATTCTGTCCTTCCACCCCCTCATCTCTTCATAACGGCAGCTTTCCTCGTGCCTGACTCCATGCAAGCTGATACTGGTGGGGGCTTAGCAGCTTGCATAGAACCTGCTCCGTGTCTCGGTGCAGTTTCAAACTTCCCCTTATGCCTTGGGTACCTCCCTGACCCTGCTCCTCTCACTTGGCTGATTACTCCGACTTACCCTTAGGTTGCCACTGTGACTCACTGGACCCTGCCTCTTCCAACCACACCCACTCCTTTCCTCCTTCGTACTTCCATACATTTCCTATACATATCTCTATCACTGATTTTACTACAGCACAGATATACATAATCTTCCTCTACTAGAATTTGAGCTCCTTGAGTAACAGGGTCTCTGCCTTAATCCTCCAATATGTAACAAGTGCCTAAAACTTCTGTCGCGATAACTGAAAGTATGAATATTTACCTTGACTTCTGACTTCTGCTTGCCCCTCCTGATCCTACCGATGCCTCTCTCTTGACCCTGCTGCTCAACTATTGCACCGTGCCCTACATGGAAGTGTATGCAGTTCTCCTAAATGAGTACTATCTTTCATTCAGCAATTAAAATGCAGCACCTGCATCCACATTTGAATACACTCTTGTGTCCTCAGGCAGGATTCTGATGTTAGCAGTCACTTCTAGGAGAGGAAGGTTTTCCTCACAGGATGCTTATCTGGCACAATGGGAAGAGCAAATAATAAAACCTTTCGGTATATTTCCTGTTAGTGTGCAAGCAGCTGTGTATTTGGGACAGATCCATCCACAGCCCCCAGTAGCCTTGCAGCCAGATTGCGCTCCCCTCCTGACTTCCACACCCGCTGCCATGGCCTCTGAGGCTGCCTTGCAGCCACATTCTCCCAACTGCACTTTAACTTCCTTTTGTTTCTCCTTCCTGCTTCATTATGCTTTTATCGATATTGTTTGTTTCTATTTGCTCCTTGTAGGTAAAATATTATTTGCGTTTTAGTAGTTCTCAGAGGAACAAGTATGTGGGGTTTTTCCGACCTGGAAGCTGGGAAACAGATACTCTCTTTCCAAAGTCTCCTTCGATAGGACCCAGAAGTGAACAAGCAAACGGGGGGAGTCCTGGTGAGCAGATCGTCAACCACACTTACTTGAATAATCCTAGTTTTACAGTAAGAACAATCCCTATTTGTACATATATTTTCTCAACTTTTTTTCTTTTCTTTTTTTTTGTTAATCTTCACTGGAGGATATTTTTCCATTGATTTTTAGAGAGGGAGGGGAGGAGGGTGGAGCGGGGAGAAAGAGAGAAAGAGAAACATCCATGTGAGAGAGACACATTGACTGGTTGCCTCCTGCACATGCCCTGACTGGGGCTAGGGATCAAGTCTGCAACCCGGGTATGTGCCCTTGATTTGAATCAAACCCAGGACCCTTCAGTCCGCGGGCTCATGCTCTTTCCACTGAGCCAAACTGGCTAGGGCTATTTCTTCAACTTTAAAAAAATATATATATTTTTATTGATTTCAGAGAAGAAGGGAGAGGGAGCGTGGGAGATAGAAACATCAGTGATGAGAGAGAATCTCTCCTGCACACCTCCTACTGGAGATTGAGCTCACAACCCAGGCATGTGCCCTTAACCAGAATCAAACCTGTAACCCTTCAGTCCGCAGGCTGACGCTCTATCCACTGAGCGAATTTTCAATTTTTAATGAAAATCATTTATTTTTAACTTACTATTCTGGTGTTGTTTGTTTTTTTTTTTAATTTAAAAATTTTAGTGTCCCAAAACTCATGAAAAAATCCTATAGATTGGAACAATGTATTTTTATCCTTTCCTGTTCATTATCATTATATATCCTTATATTTTCATGTAGATTTACTTATGAAACTTTGATTTTAATGACTTACTATACACATTTCCAGGTACTGACACAGAATAAATAATTATAGCTATATGGTATTCTGTTGAGTTGATTAACAGTTTTTAGTGTAGCTATGATAATTTAAAATTTACTACACATACCACCATGTAGAACTTTGCTTTCACCAAAAATAATGCACATTTATTGTTAGGAAATTATTCATCAAGAGAAACAAGCTATAATCTCAATTTAGCATAATTCCTATTTGAAATGTTTCCTTTAAAAATATTTTAATATTATTTTTTATTCTTTAAAATATTTTTAATATTATTTTCTTTAAAATATTTAAAATATTTTTTCAGTCATAAAATTTAAAGGGGAATCATTTTTTTCAACTTATGTTACTTTATTATGAACTTTGGCCTAAGGTATTACTTTATAAGGGTTAGACTGGTGAAAGACTTAGGAAGCTGGATAATGATGAGTTTCCAGGGATGTGATATATAGCAACCCAAATGCACTGCTGGAGGGAGGGCCATTCTGGGGAGCAGTCTGGCAATAGCAGTACCACAACTAGGGCATTTATAAATAACAGAAAATTGTTTCTTCTGATTCTGAAGGCTGGGAAGTCTGAGATGAAGGCACCAGCATGGCCATGTGGTGGTGATGGCTCCCTTCCTGGTTCATAATGTATCGCAAATCAGCGAGCTGGACAAGACACCTAATGAGCCAATTAGTTAGGAGTCATCTTTATTGCACGCAGGTTCAGAGAAGATTACCTCTATCAAATTCTGAACAAACACAGGAAGGATTATTTCCTTTTTATATCCTTCTAGTTCTTTGTGTAAGACAGCTTGTAATCTTGAGTACATATCATATCTAATCAAACACCTGTCATATCTATACAGACAACTTGTAACTTTGAGTACCATATCATATCTACACAGACACCTGTAACCTTGAGTATCGTATCATATCTATACAGACATCTGCTATCAATATCAGCGTATCAGTTAGATGGCTAGCTTGCAAGGTCAGACAATTAACTTTATCTTTTCTATTCAAGCAAAAAACAAAGTTATTTTACAGTCTATAAATAACAGAGTTGACCTACAGAATAAGAGACTAAGATTAACAGAGTAGTTCAAACAGCAGTTTCAAACAACAGTTTTCCAAAGGAGGAATTACTATTCTTTAATAGCCTGTGCCTTTTTGTTGTTCCTTCACATGGTGGAAATGGCTAGGGATCTCTCTGCAGCCTTGAATATCAGAGCACTAATTCCATTCATGATTTCCATTCATCACTTAAAGTATCTCCTAAATAGCCCACTTACTAATATCATCACCTTTGGGGTTAGGGTTTCAAAATATGAATTTGGAGGGGAAAACAAACATTCAAACCATAGCAATAGCCAAATTAAAAATGTGTTCCTGAGTATAAACACATTTATAAGTAAATTATTTTATGGATTTATAAGTAAATTCTTGACATTGTTGTTTGTAGTGGCAGGAGTAGAAGGCAACCAGGACAACCAATTAGAAAGACTGGACTAGATGTATGCATAGCAGAATCTTCAAAACATAACACTGCGTTTATAAAGTTTATAACTCAATTTCATTTACATAAATTAAAATATATGCAAACAGAATGCTTGCATAAGTTTTAGAAGAACACACAAAAAATTCAAGGAGACTCATCAAACACATTAGGAATGCTGCCAATTCTCAGATGACATGATATTTACATAGAAACCCCTAAAGACTACACTAAAATACTACTAGATTTAATAAATTATTTTGGCAATGTAGTAGCATACAAAATTAACACCGAGAAATCAATGGTATTTTTATAAACCAATAATGAATTCTCAAAAAGAGAAATTTAAAAAATAACCCCATTTATCTTTGCAATGAAAAAAATTAAGATACTTAGGAATAAACTTAACCAAGGAAGTAAAAGACTTGTACTCAGAAAACTACAGGATGTTGAAAAAAGACATAGAGGAAAAATAAACAAGTAGAAGAATATACCATGTTCATGGGTTGGTAGAATAAACATCATTAAAATGTCCATACTACCCAAAGCAGTCTATAGATTTATTCTAATCCCTATTAAAATACCAACAGCATATTTCACAGATCTAGGTCAAACTCTCCAAAAATTTATATAGAACCAAAAAAGACCCTAAATAGCTGCAACAATCTTGAGAAAGAAGAACAAAGTTGGAGGGATCACAATACCCAGTATTAAGTTATACTACAAAGCCATTGGGCTCAAAACAGCCTGGTACTGTCAAAAGAACAGGCATATAGATCAATGGAATAGAACAGAGAACCCAGAAATCAAGCCAAGCCATTAAATTCAATATTTTACAAAGGAGGCAAGAGCATACAATGGATTAAAGAAACTCTCTAATAAGTGGTGTTGGAAAAATTGGGCAGGTATATGCAAAAATTGAAACTAGACCACCAACTTACTCCATACATAAAAAAAGCTCAAAATGGATAAAAGACTTTAATATAAGACAGGAAACCACAAAAATCCTAGAAAATACCATAGGCAGAAAAATCTCAGACATCTCTCATAACAATATGTTTACAGATACATCTCCTAGGGCAAAGGAAACTAAGGAGAAAATAAGCAAATGGGACTACATCAACATAAAAAGCCTCTGTACAGCAAAAGAAACTATCAACAAAATTAAAAGTGAGCCCACTGTATGGGGGAACATATTTGGCAATGATACATAGGATAAAGGTTTAATCTCCAAAATATGTAAGGAACTCATACAACTTCAAAAAAAGGTGTCAGAAGCCTGTCCATCCTTGCTGCTTGACAAGGTTGCTGTGTTATGCCCAGATTTCAAGATCCCCAAAAGACCACCAGGGAGCCAGCAGAGTCCGATGCAAAAGCAAAGAGTCTTTATTCGAGCTAGCTCGGCTCCCTGACCACACTCATTGATGCAGCAGCAAGCAGCAGAGAGAGAGCTAGCCCTGTGTGAAGAGGGGTTTTATAGGGGGAGGAGAGAGGACTGTGGGCCCTGCCGATTGGCCGGGCGCAAGTTGGTGTCGTTACACAGGATGTGGTCATATATATGGCGCGCACTTTCCTTGATTGTCATTGGTTAGTTTAAAGAAATCCTGGGTGTGGCTAGCAGAGGCTTGGGCTTCTGGGAAGAAGCTCCTTGCTGAGCACATGGCTGCCCCAAAATGCGAGGATCCAGGGTAAGATGGAGGGCGTAGCCCTTGCCCTGGGGCAAGATGGAGGGCGTAGCCCTGGCCCTTTCAGCTGCAGAGAAGAAACATCTGCACAGCATATGTTTCAAGGGACCTGGCATATATGACATACTGTTCTTAATACTTTTGCTCACCTTCTTGGCGCTATGTGTTTTAACCAGGGTTACCTCTCTGAGAAAGGTTGTTTCCCCAGGTAGGATTTTTCCCTGAAGATAGGGAGGGAATAAACCCCCTTAACTAGACTAGAACCTGGTGACCAAACCTGGCTGGCAAACCTGGACACAGAACCTGGCTGGAGAACCTAGTGAGAGAGCATGGCAAGAGAACCTGGACAGAACCTGGCTGGAGACCCTGGTTAAGCTGCTGATCAACTGAACGCTGTCTCCGTGTCATTTTTTCTTCGCCGACTCCGTCCACCTTTGGGAACCCCTGGACCTGCTGGGGTTGGACCCCAACATAAAGTAAGACAAACAATCCAATTAAAAAATGGGCAAAGGACCTAAATAGAAACTTATTCAAAGTAGACATACAGATGATGAAGAGACATATGAAAAAAATGCTCAAAGTCACTGATCACAGAGAGAGGCAAATTAAAAGGATAAAGAGGTATCACCTAACACTTGTCGGAATGGCTACTATCAAAAAATCAACAAACAAAAAGTGCTGGAGAGGATGTGGAGAAAAGGGATCCCTAGTGCACTGCTGATGGGAATGCAGACTGGTGCAGCCATTATGGAAAACAGTATGGAGTTTCCTAAAAAATTTTAAATGGAGAATCCATTTACCCAGTAATCCCACTTCTAGGAATATATCCTAAGAAACAAACACCAATCAGAAAGAATGATTGCACTCCTATATTCATAGCAACACAATTTACAATAGCTAAAATCTGGAAACAGCCCAAGTGCCCATCAGTAGATGAGTGGATAAAAAAGCTGGCAGGAGGGAGACAAGATGGTGGCGGAATAGGTTGACACATCCCAAGTCTGGTCCAGGAGCAAATAGAATGAGCAGCTGAAACGAATAACATCCACCCTGAATTGGTGAAGGAGACTCAGCTGTCCAGGGCACTGCAACCTCGTGAGCAGCAGACATGTGAGCAGCACGTTCCTGTCCAAGGAGCATCAGTCCCGCGAGCAGCCTGCCCCAGGCCTAAGAGCAGCAGCCTCATGTGGCCTGGACCTGTCCAAGGAGCAGCAGCTGTGTGAGCGGCCCACTCCCCAGTCTGAGGAGCAGCAGCCGCATGAGCAGTCTGCCTAGTCTGAGGAGCGGGAGCCCTGTGCAGCCCGCCCCCATCCGAGGAAGAACATCTGTGCACAGCCTGCACCCTGCACCAGTCCGAGGAGCAGCAGCTGTGCAAGCAACCTGCCCTTGTCCAAGCAGCAGCAGCTGCATGAGCAGCCTGCCCAACCCGAGGAACAGCAGCTGTGTGAGCAGCCCACCCACATCCGAGGAACAGCAGTTCTGTGAGCAGCCCGTCACTTTTCGAGGAGCAGCAGCAGCCCACCCTGGTCTGAGGAGCAGCAGCCACACAAGCAGACTGCTCACGTCCAAGGAGCGGCAGCCCTGCACAGCACACACCGGTCCAAGGAGCAGAGCCACACACAGCCTGCACCTGTCCGATGAGCAGCAGCCGGATGAGTGGCCCATCCCTGTCTGAGGAGGAGCAACCACGCATGCAGCTCACTCTTGTCTAAAGAGCAGCAGCCGTGAGAACAGCCCAGCCCTGTTCAAGGAGCAGCAGCCTTGCAATCAACCCGCCCATGTCCAAGGAGCAGTAGCCTTGCAAGCAGCCCCCACATCACAGGAACAACAGCAGCATGCCGCCAGCCCCGATCCAAGCAGCAGCAGCCATGTGAGTAGTCCATGCTCATCCGAGGAGCAGAAGCCACGTGAATAGCCTGCTGCTGTCCAAGGAGCAGCAGCCACGCTCAGACCACTCTCACCTGAAGAGCAGCAACCCTGTGATCGGCCCACCCATGTCCAAAGAATGGCACCTGTGCTAGCAGCCTCACCTACCAGCCAGAGGAGACACCACTGCTGTGAATAGCACCAACCAGAGGAGCCGCTGCCAACTGAGGAGCAGCCACTACTGTGACCACTTGAGGAGCAACTGCGGCCCCAGGAACCACTGCCACCCGAAGAGCAGCCCTTGCACGACTCAACATCTAGATCAGTCAGCGAGACCAAAAATGGGTAAACAAAGAAACCCCCAAAGAAAAGAAAAGGAATTGCAGCTAAGTGAAACAGAGGCATGCCATATTTCAGAAAAACCATTCAGAATAAAATTTCTAGAGTGCATAAACTGAATGGAGGAAAAAATAAACAATTTATGTAAGAATCAAGAAGAAATGGATGAACAAATCAATAACTTATGTAAGAATCAAGAAGAAATGAAGAGTGGTATAGCTGGAATAAAAAACACCATGGAAAGTTTTAACAGTAGACTAGGAGAAGCAGAGGACCGAATTAGCAAATTAGAAGACAGGGAAGCAAAACACACCCAAAATGAACTGCAATAGGAGAAAAAAAATAAAGACAGGAGGAGAGCCTAAGGGAGCTATGGGACAACATGAAAAGAAGCAACATACGAATAATAGGGGTGCCAGAACAACAGGAAGAGGAACAAGGGTTAGAAAATCTATTCAAAGAATGTCAGAAAACTTCCCTGAGGTGGGGAAGAAAAAAGTCACACAAGCACAGAGAGTTCCAAACGAGATGAACCCGAAAAGACCCACACCAAGACACATCATAATTACTATGGCAAATGTTCAGGAAAAAGAGAGAATCTTAAAGGCTGCAAGAGAGAGAAAGTTATATACAAAGGATCTCCCATTAGATTATCTCAACAGAAACACGTCAGGCCAGAAAGGAATGGACAGAAATTTACAAAGTGATGCAAAGCAAGGGATTGAATTCAAAAATACTCTTTCTAGCAAGGCTGTCATTCAAAATTGAAGGGGAAATAAGAAGCTTCACAGACAAAAAAAAACCCAAGGGAGTGTATCACTACCAAGCCAGCAATGCAAGAAATGCTAAAGGTACTGGTGTAAAAAGAAGAAATAAAAAGGGAAGAAGGAACACAGGCACAAAAATAAAAATGGCTACACA
>NW_006282204.1:705730-716581 GCF_000327345.1 Myotis davidii
ATGAGGATATAACCCTGATAAACATATATGCACCTACTGCAGGAGCACCCAAATACATTTAAAAAGTCCTGGAAGATATCAAGGGAGACATCAACAGCAATATGATCATAGTAGGAGACTTTAATACCCTACTGACATCACTGGATAAATCCTCTAGACAAAGATCAGCAAAGAAACAGCAATCCTAAATGACTCACTAGATCAGATGGACTTAATTGACATCTTCAGAACATTTTACCCCAAAGCTGCGAAATATACGTTCTTCTCAAGTTCATATGGGATTTTTGGCTTTCAATTTGTTTATGTCATGTATCATGTTTATTAATTTGCAAATATTGTACCATCTTGCATCTCTAGAATAAATCCAACTTAGTCATGGTGCATAATATTTTTAATTTATTGCTGGATCTGATTTGCTAATATTTTGTTGAGGATTTTAGCATCTATGTTCAACAAGCACATTGGTCTGTAATTGTCTTTCTTTCTAGTGTCTTTATCTGGTATAGGGATTAGGGTAATGCTGGCTTCAAAGAAAGAGCTTGGAAGTGTTCCGTCCTGTTGACGTTTTTAGAATAGTGGGAGGACAATCCGTGTAAATTCTTCTTGGAACATTTGTTAAAACTCTCCTGTGAAGCTGTTTGTACCAGGGCTTTTGTTTGCTGGAAGTCTTTTGATTAATGCTTCAATTTCATTATTAGCTATTGGCCTATTTATTTTTTCTGATTCTTCCTGATTGAGTTTTGGAAGACTGTATTTTTCTAGGAATATGTCCATTTCGTTTAGGTTGGAATACAGTTGTTTGCAGTATTTTTTTTTTAACAATACTTTGTATTTCTGTGGGGTCAGTTGTTATTTCACCTCTTTCATTTCTGATTTTGTTTATTTGGGTCCTCTCTCTTTATTTGGTGGTGAGCCTGGTCAGAGGCTCATCAATCTTGTTTATCCTTTCAAAGAACCACTCTTGGTTTTATTGACCTTTTGTATTGTCCTTTTGGTCTCTATGTTGTTTATTTCTGCTCTGATCTTTATTATTTTCTCCCTTCTACTTACTCTGGGCTTTTCCTCTTGCTCTCTTTGTAGTTCTGTAAGTTGTAGGGTTGGATAGGTTATTAATAATTTTTCTTATTTTTTGAGGTAGGCCTGTAGGTCTATGAACATCACTCTCAGGACTGCTTTCACTGTGTCCCATAGATTTTGGATTGTTGTCTTTTTTTTTTCCAGGATGTTTTTTTAAATTTCTTCTTTGATCCTTTGTTAACTCATTCATTTATTTTTTATTTATTTTTATTTTTAAAAATATTTTTCTTTATTGATTTCAGAGAGGAAAGGAGGAGGAGAGAGAGATAGAAACATCAATGAGAGAGAATCATTAATCAGCTGCCTCCTGCACACCCCTACTTGGGATTGAGCCTGCAACCCAGGCATGTGCCCTTGGCCAGAATCAACCTGAGACCCTTTAGTCCGCAGGCTGATGCTCTATCCACTGAGCCAAGCCAGCTAGGACCCCATTCATTTAAGAGCATGCTGTTTAGCCTACATATGTTTATTTTTTATTGTTTTTATTATAGTTGATATCTAACTTTATTCCACTGTGATCTGAGTAGATGCTTAATATGATTTCAATCTTCTTGAATTTGTAGAGATTTATCTTATCCTGTGTCCCAATATGTGGTCTGTCTTTGAAAATGTCCCATGTGTAGTTGAGAAGAATGTATATTTCATAGCTTTGGGGTGGAATGTTCTGAAGATGTCAATTAATTCCATCTGATCTAGTGATTCATTTAGGATTGATGTTTCTTTCAATCTCTCCCTTGATGTCTTCCAGAAGTTTTTTTTCTTTTATGTATTTGGGTGCTCCTGTATTGGGTGCATATATGTTTATCAGAGTTAAAGGCTCTTGTTGAATTGCTCCCTTTAGTATTATGAAGTGGCCCTCCTTATCTGTTGTTATGGCCTTCATTTTGAGGTCTCTTTTGTCAGATATAAGTATTGCTACTCCAGCTTTTATTTTTCATATCCATTTGCCTGAAAATTTTTTTCCATCCCTTCACTTTCGATCTGTGTGAGTCCTTTGTTCTGAGGTGGGTCTCTTGTAGACAGCATATATATGGGTCATGTTTTTTTATCCATCCATCTATCCTATGTATTTTGATTGGAGTATTTAGTCCATTTACATTTAAGGTTATTATTTATAGGTACTTGTTTGTTGCCAATTTTGTTCTTTATGCCTGTGCTCCTTCTTCCCTTTCTATTCTTTTTTGCAGCAGTCCCTTTAGCATTTCTTGCATTGCTGACTTGGTATTAATAAACTCCCTTAGCCCTTTTTTGTCTGCAAAGCTCGTGATTTCACCTTCAATTTTATATGATAGTCTTGCTGTATAGAGTAACCTTGGATTCAGTTCCTTGCTTTTCATCACTTTGTATATTTCATTCCACCCCTTTCTGTCCTGATGTGTTTCTGTTGAGAAATCATTTGATAGTCTAATGGGAGATCCCTTTTAGGTAATTTTCTGTCTCTCTCTGGCAGACTTTAAGATTCTTACTGTATTGTTGACTAGAGGCCCAGTGCACGAAATTCATGGACTGGTAGGGTCCCTAGAGGCTGCCAGCTGCCAGCCGGCTACTCCCTCCCTTCCCCTGGCCGCATGCCACTGCTGGGGCTTCCCTCCCGTACCCCAGTCACCTGCTGCCATCACCGCCACCACCGCCAGCTAGGGCCTCCCTCCCTTGCCCTGGCCAGCCCCGCCCCCTGGTCGAACTCCTGGACAACTCCCAGTCATGAAGACAATTTGCATACTATGCTTTTATTATATAGGATGTTTGCCAATCTAATTACGATGTGTCTTGGTGTTGATCTTTTTGAGTTCATCTATTTTCAGACTGTTTGTGCCTCCTGGACTATATGACTTTTTTCTTCTCAAAGTCATGTAAGTTTTCTGTCCGTATTTCTTCAAACAGGTTTCCTATTTTTTGCTCAGCTTCCTATCCTTCTTGGACCCCTATTATATGGATGTTGTTTTATTTAATATGGTTCCAAAGCTCCCTTAGACTCTCCTCCTGATTTTTAAGTTTTCTTTTTTCCAATTGCTACTCTGCTTGGGTGTTTTTTCTACATTGTTTTCTAACTCGCTGATTCAGTCCTCAGCTTCTTCTAATCTACTGTTGAAACCTTCCATTGTGTTCTTTATTGCAGCTATGTCATTCTTCATTTCCTTTGATTCTTAAATATGTCAGTCACTTTCCCATCCAGCCATTTTAGCATCCTTATAACCATTACTCCAATTTTTTTCTCTGACAAATTGCTTGCCTATATTTTATTTATTTCTTTTTCTGATGATTCCGCCTTTTCTTTCATATGGGGGTTGTTTCTTTGTCTCCCAATTTTCCTGTTCTTTGTAATTGTTTCTATGTATTAGATCAAACTGCTGTGCCACCCAGATTTTTTGAATTGGTCTAATGTAGTAGATGTTTTGTGGGACCCAGTGGTGCAGCCTCTCAGGTCTTCTGGTCTGAGCATTCTAGGGAGCCCCCTTACTTGAGATATTTGGGTTCTTCTAATGTAGTTGGGTCTTGAATATTATTGTCCCATTTGTGGATGGAATCTCCTCTCTGGGTGTCTGATTATGTGGTTCACCCTCTACCATGTCGTGCCAGCCATTGTGGAGGTGCTGATTGGACAGCACCAAATACAACATGACAAGACATGACACAGAAGGAACAGCACATGAATGTACATAGAACACCTATAACCCCAATAAAAGTGACTGCCAGAGGAAAGAGAATTAGGGAAGAGAAAAGAGACAAAAAATGACATTGACAAAATAAAAACAGACAAATGAACAAAAATAGAAAAAGACAAAAAAAAGGAAGAAAGAATTTGGAGAGAAAACATAACAAAACAAACAAACCGAAAAACACAAGTAAAAAAATACCCATAAAAAGAGGGGGAGAATCTGTAGATGCAGAGCTGCAATACAGAAAATAAGGATGAATAGGGGAAGGACCATGGCTTAATATAAAGGAGAGAGAAAGAATGAGTGGATAAGAAGAAAAAATTATTTATTTATTTAGAAAAGGATAATAGAGGAGAGAGCAGATAGGGCTGAATTTAGGAAGTGAAACCAATTAAAAAATTAGGAGAAGGAAAGAACAAGAGAGCATAGGAGGAAACATTTGAGTAGGGAAGATAAGAGAAGGTGAAGTGGAGTAGGAGCAGGGAAGAGGAAGTTATATATATATTGATAAGCCTACAGCAACTACAATAATAAAACATCAGTAAAACAGATAAAGAAGATCAATTTTTAAATAGGGGTAAAAAGAAAGGAAAGAGAAAAACTAAAATGGGGAAAGCAGAAGATAAACAGGATGAAAAAAGAAGCAAAGAAGAAAAATGTGAACAAAAAAAATAAATGAGAAAATAAAAATAGAAAAAATAATAGTAAAAAATTAAAGAAAAATAAAAAAATAAAAAAGTGAAGTGTTTGCTTTAGCTGAGTTTTGATGCTCCATGGGAGCTGGCTTAGGACCCCACTCTTCTGTTCTGTCTGCAAATTCTGGGCTTCCTGTTACATAGTTATGTGCTGACCACTGTCAGGTACTGGCTTTTGGCTTTTAGTACCCTGTTGAAGCTCTAAACCAGAGGTTCTCAACCTGTGGGTCGCGACCCCTTTGGCGGTGGAACGACCCTTTCACAGGGGTCGCCTAAGACCAACCTGCATATCGGATATTTACATTACGATTCATAACAGTAGCAACATTACACTTATGAAGTAGCAACGAAAATAATTTTATGGTTGGGTCACAACATGAGGAACTGTATTTAAAGGGCCAGAAGGTTGAGAACCACTGCTCTAAACAGTCCACTGGTCCTCTGCTTGTATCTTTATCCACAGGCCTTGGCTACAAACGGGAGGGGCCAATCTGCCCACTTTGCCTGTCTGCCAGTTGTCAATCTTAATCACTGGCTGGGCTTTAGGTGGGGGTGATGATGTTTCACTTGGTGGGAATCAGATGGATGTTTTTTCCCTGACCCAGAGCTACTCCTCTGTGAGTGGCCCAAAATATTACTCTAGCCTTGTTTGGTCAGAGATCCTTTATGGAGACCAATGGGGTTGGCTGGCAACCTGGAAATTTTATCAGTCTGGTTACCAGAATAGTGGGATGACTGGCCACTCTTCCAGTCCAGTCACTGAGGGCGCTTTGGGCCTATTCAGACTGTAAACTGGCCTCTTCCTTTGTTTCCTTTGTATAGCTCAAAGTGGAGGTAGGGTGTGGCAGGCTGTATTATGGAGGGGCTAGCTATTCCAGGGAGAAATGGACACTTAGGTTTGGAAGCTTAAGAATTTCCGAAGGCTAGAGTTCTGGCTGAGTCTCCCTCCCCTGCTTCCCTCCTCAGGCACCTCAAGTCTGTGCCTCTTTCCCAGTGCCAAAGCCTTGGGTGAGTGTTTGCAATTGAAAAGTCCTATGTTCTGGGTTTAGCGAATAAAAGCAAAGACAGTAAAACCCAAACAACCACAGAACTGCAGGTTTCTCTCACCCCAGCACTGTGCTACTGGAGCTTCCTCAGCCTTTTGTGGCTGTGGTCTTAGATCTAAATTCCCGGACTGCCAGCAGCCCTGCGGCTTTTCCTTTCCACAGTTGGATGTTCTGCCTGTTACCAAGGGATGCAGCTTTGGTGCAAAGCACCTTTCTTATGACCCTATTGGCCCAGCTGGCCCTCTCCAGCCCAGATCCCTGTTCCTACTGTTCTCCAGGCATCCTCTGCTCTTCCTAGTTGTAAATTGTCTCTTCAGCTATGTCCAATTTGTTAATTCCTGGGGGATGTTATCTGATTTAGTTGATTTTTCAGTCTGGCCCCAAGATGAGGTGCACGACACATCTGCCTATTCGGACACCATTTTGAATTCCATCATTGTGGTTTTAATTTGCATCTCTCTGATGATCAGTGACTTTGAGCATGTTTTCATATGTCTATTGGCTATTTGTATGTCTTTTTCAGAGAAGTGTCTATTTAGGTCTTCTGCCTATTTTTAAATTGGGTTGTTTGTCCTCTTTTTGTAGAGTTGTATGAGTACTTTATATATTTTGGGTATTAGCCCTTTATCAGATGTATTATTGGCAAATACATTCTCCTATACAGTAGGTTCCCTTTTCATTTTGATGCTGATTTCTTTTGCTGGGCACAAGCTTTTTATTTTGATGTAGTCCCATTTGTATATATTTTCCTTTGTTTCTTTTGCCCTAGGTGTTATAGCAGTGAAAATTTGGTTGTGTGAGATGTCTAATATTTTTCTGCCTATGTTTTCTTCATAATTTTTATGGTTTATTGACTTGAATTTAAATCTTTTACCCATTTTGAGTTTATTATTGGGTGTCATGTAAGTTGGTGGTCTAGTTCATTATTTTACATTCTATAAAAAATTATCCAAACACCATTTATTGGAGAGACTATCTTTACTCCATTGTATGCTCTTGCCTCCTTTATCAAAGGCTAAGCATAATGGGTTGAGTTGGTTTCTAGGGTCTCTGTTCTAGTCCATTGATCTATATGCCCATGCTTATGCCAGTACCAGGCTATTTTGATTATGATGGCTTTGTAGTATAATTTGATATCAGGTATTGTGATCTCACCAACTTTGTTCTTTCTCAGGATTGCTGTGACTATTTGGGGTCTTTTTTTTATTCCATACTAGAAGCCTGGTGCATGAAATTCATGCATAGGTGGGGGAGGGGTTCCCTCAGCCCAGCCTGCAACGATGCCAGCATCCCTCGCACCAGCCTCCGGCCCAAGGTCCCTCCCCTCCCTCCACATAGCTGGGGTGCGGATGCTGGGCTCATGTCACTGGGGGAGCGAGGCAAGCCCAGTTTCCCATGCCCAGGCCTCTGGCCAGAAGTCCCTCCCCTCCCTTCGCATGGCTGGGGTGCGGATGCTGGGCTTGTGTTGCCAGGGCGACACCTCTAGCATCCCACCCCGGCCACTATGGGTGCCGCCATCTTTGTCACAGAGTGATGGTTAATTTGCATATTACTCTTTTATTAGATAGGATAATTTTTGGAGAGTTTGTTCTAGTTCTATGAAATATGCTGTTGGTATTTTAATTGGCACAGTATGGTCTCTACATAGAAAACCCTAAACACTCTCTCAAGAAAACTACTAGATTTAATAAATGAATTCGACAATGTAGAAGGATACAAAATTGACACCCAGAAATCTATGGCATTTTTATACACGAATAATGAACTTACAGAAAGAGAAACTAAAAAAAACAAAAACAATCTCATTTACCATTGCAACAAAAAAATTAAAATACCTAGGAATAAACTTAACTAAGGAGGTGCCTTTCCATTTTAGTTGTCCGGTAGTCTGTGGCTTTGAGTAAAGTGAGCATTTTGTGGGGGTGGGTCTGTGCACTCAGTGGTGACTGGTGGCATGGGTTGTAGTGGTGGCCTGATCTGGTGGCACTGGGTTAGGAGCATGGGGTTGCTAAGCCCATGTGTCTGGGGGCATCAGGTAATGTCTTGCAAAGGTGGTGGGCTCAGTTGTCCAGGAGCCCCAGTTTGGGGATGTTGGGTCTAGGGGATAGGTCCAGAGGGGCTGGGGCAGGCCAGCTCTGCTGCTAAGGAGGTGGGATGGTTCAGTCACTCAGCTGCTGGTGAAGGTGGTGGCCGGTCTCTCAGTTGCTGTGGAGGCAGCCAGGCTGGTCACTTCACTGCTGGGGAGGCCGGGTGCATAAAGTCTTATCCTTACTGTAAACCTAGTTCACACAGTAATCTTAAAAAGACAGTTATTATTTAAATAATATTCATTTTTATCATGAGTTTATTTTTTTTCTCAAATTAATAATAGCTAACTTTTTGAATACTTACTCTGATTCCAAAAAACTATGAGATAGGTTTGATTACATCACTATTTGGGGGTAATATATCTGAGTCTCAGAGAGATTATATAAAGTGTGCTCAGGGTTAGATAAGTCATAAAGATTCGAGTTGAAAGTTAAACAGATGCAGTCTGAGTCAAGAGCTAGTGCACTGAACTTTCCTCAATATGCTATCAAAGACAATGCAAAACACTTTATTTAATTCATGTAATAATACTTGGGCAGAATGTAAACATCCATGAGAAACCTATGTTTAGAAGTTGACCTCGTCGCAATGAAACCAAGTGTTCCTTAAGGTAGTACTACGCGGGTGAAGTTCCAGGTTTTGTTTTGTTTTGAATACTCAAACCTTTGTAGAGCAACACTTTTGTAAACTACACTGAGAATGAATTACCAATGACATTTATTTGTTTTTTCTCTTTTTTTTAATTAAATTTGTTAGATTTGTTAGGTGACATTGGTTAATAAGATTATATAGGTTTCAAGTGTACAGTTCTATGATGCATCATTTGTATATTGCATTGTGTACCCACCACCCATAGTCAGATCTTTTTCTGTCACCATTTATTTGACCCCCTTTACCCTTTACTATCATCCCCCCTTCCCTCTTATAACTACTATACGTTGTTTGAGTCTATGACTTTTTGTTTTTCTTATTTATTCATTTGTTGCTGTTAGTTTTATATCCCACATATGAGTGAAATCCTATGATTCTTAACTTTTTCTGACTTATTTTGCTTAGCATGATATTCTCAAGGTCCATCCATGTTGTCACAAATGGCAGTACTTCATCTTTTATTATGCCTGAGTAGTATTCCATATTCATATATCACATCTTTTTATCCAGTCATCTAATGAAGCATACTTTGATTGTTTCCATGTCTTGGCCACCATGAATAAATACTGCTGCAATGAACATAGAGGTACATATATCTTTGCAGGTAAATGTTTTCAAAATATTCAGGTAGATACCCAGAAGAGGGTTTGCTATATCATATGGTAAGTTTATTCTTAATGTTTTGAGGAACTGCCAGACTACTTTCCATAGTGGCTATACCAGCAGTGAATGAGGATTCCTTTTCTTCACATCCTCTCCAGCACTTATCTGTCTTGTTGATAATAGCTATTCTAACAGATGTAAAGTGGTATATCATTGTAGTTTTGATATGCATTTCTCTAATAGCTATTGAAGTTGAGCATCTTTTTGTTCAGTTACTAGCAATGTAGATGGTCCAGAAAGCAGAGGTGTGTGAGTTTTATAATGTTCATATTGTGGGAACCTGCTGAATTTTATCCCAAGCCAAACCAAAGCTCTCTGCAACTGTACTCAATCCTGTCCTACTTCTGAGCCTAACAAAGTAATAGATAGATGACCATTATCAATGGCACAGTAGGTGGGAAGTTGGGCAAAGGGATAAAAGATGCCATTTGAAATCACAGGTGACCTGAATTTAAAATAAGGTGAGTCCCAGGTTCGGCTCAACTAAACTCATGGAATTTAAAAACTCAGCTTGCCCTAGCTGGTTTGGCTCAGTAGATAGAGCATCAGACTGTGGACTGAAAGGTTTCTGATTCTATTCCAGTCAAGGGCACATGCCTGGATTTCAGCTTTGATCCCTAGTAGGGGGTGTGCAAAAGGCAGCTGATCAATTATTCTCTCTCATTATTGGTGTCTCTGTCTTTCCCTCTCCCTTTCTCTCTGAAATCAATAAAAATATATTAAATAAAAGCTCAGATTTTTTCTCTAATTCTATTACAAAGGAAGGAGCTGGCATCTTCAACAAAACAAAACAAAAATTACACTTTTATGTCCAGTGTTCCTTTAATCATGTCTGGCATAAAATCCAAAATTACAAGATATGCAAAGAAGCAGGAAAATGTTCCCAAAATCAAAAGAAAAAGTGTACATAAGTAGGTGCATAGATAAACCATATATTGGAATTATCAGACAAGGACTTTTAAGACACTTTATGAATGTGATGAGCTGTTTACAACAAAGAATGGCCACAGTGGGTGAAGAGATTAGGGATTTCAGGGGAGAAATGCAGACGCTAAAACTAAAACAGATGGTAGTTGTGATATAAAAATACTAGAGGCCCGGTGCACAAATATTTGTTCACTTGGGGGGTCCCTCAGCCTGGCCTATGCCCTCTTGCAGTCTGGGACCCCTTGGGGGATGTCCACTTACTGGCTTAGACCTGCTCCCCAGGGGATTGGGCCTAAGCTGCAGTCGGACATCCTTAGCGCTGCTGAGAAGGCGGGAGAGGCTCCTGCCACCTCCACTGTGCTGGCAGCCATCAGCCTAAGCAGAGCTCCCCATGTGGGAGCACACTGACCACCAGGGGGCAGCTTCTGCATTGAACGTCTGCCCCCTGGTGGTCAGTGTGTGTCATAGTGACCAGTCATTCCGCTGTTAGGGTTAATTTGCATATTACCCTTTTATTATATAGGATACTTTATTAGATGAGATTAACAGTATATAGAACACAACAAATAGAAAAAACGTGAAGACACACAGTATGCATTGTCCAGACTAAAGCAGAGAAAGAAAAATATTGGCATTATTCAGTCATATAAAGAAATGTAGTACTGCTACAAGCCACAGCATGGATGAACCTTGAAAATAGTATGCTAACTGAAAGAGGCCAGGCACAGAGGTCACATACCATGATTCCATTTATATGAAATACCCATCTACACTAATAAAAGCAAAGCATGGTAATTGGCGAACGACCGCTACCGTTTTTATTGGCTAATCAGCGAGATATGCAAATTAACTGTCAGCCAATATGGCGATTAACCGCTAACAAAGTTGAAACTAACATGAGGCTTGCTTGCCTCAGTGACGGAGGAAACCAACGTTCCCCGCCTGCGGCTGCAGGCCTCTGAGCCTGCCGGTTAAGAAACATTGTAAGGAATACTGCCGGACTTCAGCCCGCAGAATCGCAACATTGTAAGCAACGGCCAGAAACCT
>NW_006282204.1:718724-721016 GCF_000327345.1 Myotis davidii
GCTGACCTCCCCCGGCTCTGGGCTCCTGTCAGTCCAAGACCCAAGCGTCCACTACGACAAGGGGAGAACAGAGCGAGGGGTCCGGAGGAAGGTAGGACAATTAAAGAAAACCATGTCTAGACTTTCCCAGCCCTCTCCTTCTTTCTGCTGCCTACAAGAGCCCCAGACCCAGCCACAGTTCTGTCTCCACCTTTTAGTGCCCTATTCTCCAACCACAGAGGAAAGAAATAAGGAAGGAGTCTGTGCTGCCTTCAGAAAGTATCTATATACCTGATAGGCCAGCTGCCTTCCACAGAGGGAAGCCAGGCTGCAGCTTAGGCCTGCTTCCCACAGGGACATCAGTAGGACAGACATCCTGTGAGGGATCCCAGACTGTTAGAGGGGGCAGGCTGGGCTGAGGAATGCCCCCCGAGTGCACAAATTTTTGTGCACTGGGCCAGTAGTAATAGATAAATCTAGAAACAGAAAGCAGATTGATTGGTGGCTGCCAGGATTGATGGGAGGAGGAGTGGTTAACCGCTCACTGGGTGTGGTGGTGCTTTGAGTGATCTCAATGTTTTAGGCCAAGATGGAGGTGGGTGTTACATGACCTTGTGAATATGCAAACTGCCACAGAATTATACACTTTAAGTTGTTAATTTAAAAGTTTAAAAAATGGACAAGCATTAGTGACCTGTGAGACAATACTTAACGTTACATATTTGCATCTGACGTGTCATATAAAAAGGAGACAGAAAAGGCCACAAAATATATTTAGAAGACTGTTGGATAGTTTTAAAATTTGATGAAAATTATAAATGTACAGATTAAGAGGATCCACAAACCTTTCTGAGGTTAAGTACAAAGAAAATCATGTTTATGCACATCAGAGTAAAACTGCAGAAAATCAGAGATGAAGCGAAGATTTGGAGGAAGATTTGACTTTGAGTGGTGGGCACACAATCTACTATTGAGATGAGGTATCGTAGAAATGTACACTTGAAATCTATATACTCTTATTATCCACTGTCACCCAAATAAATTTAATAAAAAAAGAAGTAGCCCTAACTGGTTTGGCTGAGTGGATAGAGCGTCGCCCTGTGGACTGAAAGGTCCCGGGTTCGATTCCGGTCAAGGGCATGTACCTTGGTTGTGGGCACATCCCCAGTAGGGGGTGTGCAGGAGGCAGCTGGTCGATGTTTCTCTCTCACTGATGTTTCTAACTCTCTATCTTTCTCCCTTCCTCTCTGTGAAAAATCAATAAAATATATTAAAAAAAAGAAGTAGAAAAATTCATAATAATAGTTAGAGATTTGAACACCTAGTAAGATACGCAGTATACAAAGAGGGACAGAGCTGGCAAACCCTCTCTCAGGTTGGCCCCAGCCCTGGATGTAGTGGTATCACTGGAGGAGTTTGGAGCCTGCTGGCTGCACTGAGGGCTGCTCTGACCACAGGTATTTCACCCTGCAGCCCCACTCCAGGTGAGATGAACACATACTCCTGCACAACAGGACTGGCACAGGAAAGGCATGTTTATCTCTAAATGTGAAAAAGCTTTATTTCCAAATCTGTGTTATCCCATGTCTGACTTTCAACAAAATACATTATGGGGCATATAAAAATGGCCAGCCAGAAAAAAATAATCTGAAAAGATAAAGCTATCATCAGACCCAGGCCCAGATATGACAGAGTTTGGAACTATCAGAATTTAAAATAACTATGATGTGTATGTTAAAATCTCTAATGGAGAATGTTGACAGAATATAAGTTCAGATGGGCAATATCAACACAGATGGAAACTACAAGAAATGCTAGAGCTGAAAAAAAGAAAAAGCTAGTAACAAAGGTGAATAATGTATTTTATGGCCCATCAGAAGACAAAATGGCCAAGGAGCAAATCAGTGAGCAAAAAGGTGAAATGAAATAAAAATAATAATTAAAAAATGAGCATATTCAAGAGCTCTGAGGCAATATCAAGTGGTTACTGACTTGCATTTCTGGGAAGATACTATAGTCTTACATTTCCCTATTCCTGTCACTAAATACAATACAAACCTTGTACAGTACATATAAAATATTCACAGGAGACTCTACAAGACAGGCGAAGCAGCCAAACCAACTGTGATGTCTAGACCCAAGGGACATAATGGTGATAAATTCCCTGGTTTTCTTTCTGCCTCATATATCCCAGATTTGACACTGAAGAATCTAGCAATCCAGAAGTGTCAACAGGTTCAGACAAAAACCCCAGTAAAAGTCTGCATAGAGCCAGGAAAGGGGCAGTCAGCAAGACAAAACTTAAAACCGCTC
>NW_006282204.1:721037-724612 GCF_000327345.1 Myotis davidii
TAGCCAACACGGCAGGAAACACTGAACTCATGCCTTGCTAGGGCAGCAAAAGGCAAGTGAGGAGTCTAGACTTCTACTTGTATGAATCTATAATGAAGTGCTTCAATATCTCCATATCAGAAATACTACTCAGACATAAGAAAGATGAAATACTGACACTTGCGACAACATGGATGGATGTTGAAAAATCATGCTATGTGAAATAAGTCAAACTGAACCATATTTCACTTACATGTAGGATATAAAACTGAAAGCAACAAATGAATAAATAAGAAAATACTTAAAAACTCTTAAACACAGACAACAGTATGGTGGTTACCAGAGGGAAAGGGTGTGGGGTAGTAAAGGATAAAGGGGGTTCAATATATGGTGATGGAATAAGATTTGACTTTGGGTATTGGGCACACAATGCAATATACAGATGATGTATCAAAGAAATGTATACTTAAAACCTATATAATCTTATTAACCATAGTCACCCAATAAATTTAATTACAAAAGTAAAAGGAAAAATTTTACGAAAAATAAACATTATAAAATATGATATCTGAAATAAATAGCTCAGTGTGTGGGCTCAAAGTCAGAATGGAGTGACAGATGAAAGAAGCACTTCTTGGAAGACAGAACAATAGGCTTTATCACAGTCTGAACCACATAGTAAAAGTACACTGAAAAAAAGCGGAACAGAATCGCAGGGACCTGTGGGATCTAATGTTTGTGTCATCAAAGTCCAAGACAAGTTGGATAAACCTTGAGGGCATTATGCTACATAAATTAAGTGAGACAGAGAAAGACAAATACTGCATGATATCACTTATATGTGGTATCTATAAAAGCCAAACTCAGAAACAAGGTGAAGTGGTGGTTACTAAGTTGTGGAGAAAATTGGGAACTATTGGTCAAAGGGTACAAGTTTTTAATATCAGATTAATAAAGTCTGGGGACCTAATATACAGCATGATAATTATACCCAATAACAGTGTGTTAAATACTTGAAAGATCCTAATAGGGTAGATCTTAGATGTTCTCACCAGAAAAAAGGAATGTCAATTATGTGACTAATGGAGGTTTTAGCTCATGCATGGTGGTAATTATTTTACATTATATAAGTGTCAAATCAATACATGAGCACCTTGCCTGGCCAATGTGGCTCAGTGGTTGAGTGTTGACCCATGAATCAAGAGGTCACCAGTTTGATTTCTGGTCAAGGTACATGCCCAGGTTGCAGGCACAATCCCCACTAGGCTGTGTGCAGGAGGCAGCTGATGGGTGTTTCTCCCTAATCAATTTTTCTATTTTCCCCTCTCCCTTCCTCTCTCTCAAATCAAGAAAACCATATTTTAAAAAAATACATGAACACCTTAAAGTTTGTGTTTATTCTATCTCAGAAAACCAACTGATTATAACCCAAAGAGCAAAATGAATCTCAATGATTCCATCCTAAATAATAAAAGCCTAATATGTAAATCGACCGAACGGCAAAATGACCAGTGGAACGACCAGTTGCTATGACATGCACTGACAACCAGGGGACAGATGCCCAATGCAGGAGCTGCCCCCAGCCCATAGGTCTAGGCCAGCCAAGGCGCGTGCCAACGGGGGCCCCCGATCACCCCACCGGTCACCTCCAAGGTGGGTGCGGGTGGGAGCCCCCGATCGCCCCACTGGTCGCCCTGCAGAGGGAAGCAACTGGTGGTGGTGGCAGTAGGGGGCAGGGCTGGTGAGTGGGTGGCACCAGGCCAACCAAGGCAGGTGCTAGTGGGGGAGCCCTGATCGCCCTGCAGTTAGCTCATTGATCACCAGCCAGGCCTAGAGACCCTACCTGTGCATGAAATATCATGCACCAGGCCTCTAGTATTTATATAATGGAATGATTAAATAAATAAATGAGTAGGAATGCACAAATATTCCTTGGAAGAATTCCAAGTAATATATGTAGATACTCTCACCTCCAGGAGATGAACCTTATTTACCCTTATATTGAGTGTGGGCCACACTTAATGACTTGTTTCCAAAGAATAGATTGTGGAAATTAGAAACCGTAACTTAGTAATAAAGAAAAGTAGCAAACACTACTTTAACCAAATGATGAAGTTTAACATCACTAGTGATGTCATGTAGATATCAAATATTCCCTGATATAATTTGATGAAGGCACTTCACTTCTGTGGTATTTTACCCTGAAGCTTATAACTCTACTCTATTAATGAAAAAACACCAGACAAACCCAAATTGTGGAGCATTCTCCAAAGTACCTGACAAGTATTCTTTAAAACTATTAAGTCCATGAAAATCACTGAAGGAATGATAAACTGTCTGCTCAGAGGAGACTATGGGATCCTGGATGGTGTCTGGAACAGAAAAAAATCACAGGAAAAAAATGGTGAAATCCAAATAAATTTGTATAAATTAGAAATTGCATTGTGCCAATGTTAATTTCCTAGTTTTGACAATGTACCATGGTAATGTCAGATGTAATATTAGGAAAGCTCGGTACAGTGTATACAGCAATATTTCTCAATCATTTTTTCATTGTTGCTCCTTTAGGGAAACTTTCTAGACTTTTTTTTCACCTAACCACTCCCCTTATAAAGTTTTAACACCATTGATATGGTAGATCTGCTTTATGTACTATGGCCTGCTCAAGGTGATAATAAACTCTTAGAAAGAATGCATGCTACAGCCTTGGCCTGAGTACTCAGTAGTTAGAGTGTCAATCTGAAAACTAAGGGCCACTGGCTGGATTCCCCATCAAGTGCACATATTTGCGTGTAGGTTCCACCCAACCATGCGTGTGGGAGGCAGCTCATCAATGGTTGCCTGGTGGTCTTTCTCGCATCATGCTTCTCTCTCTCTCCTTCCCTCTCTAAAAAAATCAGTGGAAAAAATATCCTTCCATGAGGATTAACAAACAAACAAACAAAATGCATGGTGCATATAACTCTCCCTACAACCTTTGCAGCTTTGCTGTACTAGTAACACTATTTTTTCCCCAAAGTAAAAAGTACATTTTCAAAACCCTGCAAATCAAAGTAACAAAGTGAATTTTCTCAATCTGGTAAAAGCACATGTGAGACCCATGTAGCTTACTAGTAATGGTAAAATACTCAACATTTCCCCTTAATGTCAGAATTAAAGCACAGATGTTTGCTGTCATCAATTCTATTCAGCATATCATTAAAGTCCTAGCCTGTACCAGGAAAAGAACATTAAAGTGTATATTTTGGAAACAAAAGAGTGATTTTTTTTTTTTGGCAGTTGATAGAATCACATCTGAAGATAATTCTAAACAAATCCACAAAAAAGTAATGGGTTAATTTAGTAAAATCCCAAGATACAAAGCCAGAATACAAGAATGAATTATAAATCTACACCAAAAGTAACAAAACATACCTGAGAGAAAATTTTAAAACACCTAAACAAAAGATGAGCTATCTTTTTATTTGTAATTAAATCTTTATTGTTCAGATTATTACATTTGTTCCTCTTTTTTCCCCCCATAACTCCCCTCCTCCCAGTTCCCGCCCCACCCTCTGCCCTCACTCCCCTCCCACTGTCCCCATCCACAGGTGCAC
>NW_006282204.1:725245-737465 GCF_000327345.1 Myotis davidii
ATTATTCCTTTATCACAACATGGAGGGTCTCATTATATTTCTTGTACATCTCATTAAGTTTATCGGCAGTCTCTAGAAGACTCTTGAAAGACCTCAAAAGTGTGGTTTTGAATTCTATATCCAGCAGCCTGCTTTCCTCCAGTTCTGTCATTTGTGTCATTTGTCTTGGCATTTTTTATGCTTCGCTGTGTCAATAGAATGGGCTTTCTGTGCTAAGTGTCCCAATTACCTGAGGTAGACACTTTTGGTGCACCCCTTGTGGTCTTTGTGCACAGACTTGTAGCTAAGCTTTGATTGTTGTAGGTAACACTGGGTGGGATTTGACCTCCAGGCCAATTGGCTGTGAGAATCAGCTGTGTCTGTAATGGGAGAACTTCTGTCGTGGATTTCTAGGGCTGTGCTAATCTAGCCTCTGCCTGAGGCTAACCAGAAAATGCCTCTGTGCAAGGCTTGGGCGGGGCATGTCCCAGGGGATCAGCAGGGTGGGCAGAGCGAGCACTTATGGCTGCTCTCAGTCCTGTCCCCAGAGGCTCTGCCTCTCAGAGTCCCAGCAACCGCTGCAAACCTCGGAGAGAAAGCTGCCCTCGAGTTCTGACTGATGCCAGACAGTCCCGCTTCTCCCGTTTGAGTCTGGGACCCCGGAGACTCACCCAGAACTGGAGCTCAGATCCTGAGACTCCCTCCCAATTGAAACAGACAACCGTGCCCTCAGCCGCCAGCCCGCTCTGCACGCACCTCCGCACCTTTGTATTTTCCACACTGCACCTCCTCTGAGTCTCGGTATGCCTTTCTCTTTCCTTCTAGTTGTAGAATTTCCCCTCAGCCAGCCTTCCTGTGGTTCTGGGTGATGTCCATTCCGTCTTTTAGTTGTATTTTAGAAGTGGTTGTGCGAGGCAGCAATCTCCAGTGTTTACCTATGCCGCCATCTTGGTTTTCTCCTATCCATTTCTTCTTGATTCTTACATAAGTTGTTTATTTTTTCCTCCATCCGGTTTATGCCCTCTAGGATCCTTTTTCTGAATTCTTTTTTCTGACATATTGCTCCTCTGTTTCACTTAGCTGCTTTTCTGGCGATTCCTCCTTTTCTATCCTTTGGGGGTTTCTTTGTCTACCCATTTTTGGTCTTGCCTACTGATCCAGATGTCGAGTCATGGGGGGCCTGCTCCTTGGGTGGCAGTGGTTCCTGGGGCTGCAGTTGCTCCTCCAGTGGTCACGGTAGTGGCTGCTCCTCAGTTGGCAGTGGCTCCTCTGGTTGGTACTTCTCTGGCTGGTAGGTTAGGCTGCTCGCACAGGTGCTGTTCCTTGGACAGGGGTGGGCTGATCATGGGACTGTTGCTCTTCAGGTGGGAGTGGTCTGAGCGTGGCTGCTGCTCCTTGGACAGGAGCAGGCTGTTCACGTGGCTTCTCCTCGGATGGGCAAGGACTGCTCACATGACTGCTGCTTCTTGGATCTGGGCTGGCTACACGCTGCTGCTGTTCCTCAGATGGGCAGGTTGCTCATGAGGTCCCCACTCTTTGGAAAGGGGCAGGTTGATTACAGGGCTACTGCTTCTCATACGGGTATGGGCTGCTCATGCAGATGGGGGACAGGTGCTTGTGTGGCTGCTGCTCTTTGGGCGGGAGTGAGCTGCACGTGCGGCTGCTGTTCCTCAGATGGGGGCGGGATGTTCAACCAGCTGCTGCTCGTTGGACAGGTGCAGACTGTGTGGCTGCTGCTCCTTGGACCAGTGTGGGCGGTGCAGGGCTGCTGCTCCTCAGATGTGGTCGGTCTGTCTGCTTGTGTGGCTGCTGGGTAGGGGTGAGCTGCTTGGGCGGCTGCTCCTCCTTGGGCCAGAGTGCAGCTGCTTCTCCCCGTACAGAGGCTTTCTGCTCACGTGACTGCTGCTCCTTGGATGAGGGATGGGCTGCCTGCATGGCTGCTTCTGTTCGGGTGGGAGCGAGCTGCACGTATATCTGCTGCTCCTCAGATGGGGGCAGGCCACTCACCCAGCTGCTGCTCGTCAGGCAGGTGCAGAGTGCATGTGTCTGCTGCTCCTTGGACCAGTGTGGACTGCACAGGGTTTGCTGCTCCTCAGACATAGGCGGTCTGCTCGTGTGGCTGCTGCTTCTCAGACTGGGGCAGGCTGCTCATGGCAATGCTGTTCCTCTTATGGGTATTGGCTGCTCACACCGCTGCTGCTCCTCATATGAGGGCAGGCTTCTCGTGCAGCTGCTGCTCCTTGGATGGGGGCAGGTTTCTCGCACACCTACTGCTCCTCAGACAGGAGGAAGGTGTGGGCTGTGCAGCTGCTGCTCCTCGGACGGGGGCAGGCTGCGTGGGGCTGCTGCTTCTTAGATGTGGCAGGCTGCTCACGTGGTTGCTGCTCCTTGGACGAAGGAGAGGGCTGCTCACACAGATAACAGCTCTGCTCCTTGGACAGGGGCAGGCCACCTGAGGCTTCTGCTCTTAGGCCTGGGGAAGGCTGCTCGCGGGGCTGCTGCTTTTTGGACAGGAGTGGGCCACTCACGTGTCTGCTGCTTGAGTGGTTGCAGTTCCCCGGGCTAAGGTGTTGGGCCAGTCAGAGGGGAGCATGCTTCAGAACTCACAGGAGCCTGTGCCCAGGGTTGCTGGACGTCGTTGGCTGTGGGACCACAGCTGAGGTAGCAGGTCCCTGGCAGGGGTGTCTGTAGAGTCCCAGATGATATCTGAGGACACCCTGGGTTGGGGTAAGGCCTGGCTCCCAGTTATAGCAGCTCTCCACTTAAAAACACTAGGCTTCTGAGGATGAGCTGGCCTCCTGGAACTGCTTACAATGGTAGCAGAGGCTGCCTAGTTAGGCGAGCCTGTTTAGCCTGACCCCGAAGGTCCTGTGGGATCTATCTGTGCCTCACTCATATACACGTACACACATCACACATGACCACACACTCCTCTTTTGGTCCCTCACTGACTCATGCTCTCTCCCTCATTGCCGCCTTCTTCCTGCCTTTGTAGTTGGGTCTGGGGTGTTATTGACCTGTTTGTGGATGGAGTTTCCTCTCTAGGTGTCTGGTTATGAGGCTCACTCTCTAGCACCTGGCCAGACAGGATAAAATTCTCCTTGACAAGACACAACACAAAGGGACCAAAACAAAAATGTACTCACAACAATAATAACCCCACTATAAGTGACCACCTGAGAAAAGAGAATTAGGGGCGAGAAAAGAGAGCATAAATGAAAGCGAAGAGAGCGAAAAAGATGAGAAAAAAGAAAAAGGAAGAAAAAGGAGACTAGATAGATAGATAGATAGATAGATATAGATAGATATGGGGGGAAACACCACAGAACCAATAGGTACACAATCAAACAAAACAACAAAAATAGTAATAGTAACAATGATAAAAACATAAAAAAATTTAAAAAATACAAACACCAAATCCCCAGCAAAGAGGGTGGGGGCAGAATCTGTAGATGCTGAGCTGATATATAGAATATAAGGTTAAGAATTGGATGAATATGGAGAAGATCTCAGTTCAGTATGGATGAAGTAGAAAGGGGATGGGTGGATAAGAGGAAAGAGAACGAGAAAAAATAATAAATTTACAAAAAATTTGATTTCAAAAATGGTATAAAAATAGCAAATAAAAATAAAATAGAGGGATGGAAAAATAATGTGAAAAGAAATAGAAAATAAAGCAACAAACAAAAACAGGAAAAACAAAGAAAAAAGATAACAAAGTAATTAAAAAAAAAAAAATAAAAAATAAAATAAAAATGTAAAAGTGAAGTGTTCCTTTGGCTGGCTTAAGATCCCAGTCTTCTGTACTGTAGTGTTTCTCAGGTTCTGATTGCTGGGACTGAGAGTCCCTCTTTAGTCCAGCACCTTTGTGCTCTCAGGGACTATTTAGTTGTTTTCTTTGTTGTTTTTGTTTTTAATCCTTTTACCATTCAAGGTGGAATCTGGGTGTGGTCGTATTAGTTGCCTGGATACTGGAGGGAGGGGCTATCTCTTCAGGGCAAAATGGCTACCCAGGTCACAGGCTCAGGCATGACTCAGCACCAAACTCGCTGCCACTTCTCCTGGATCCCCCTCTCTCCCCAGATTCCACAATTCTGTAACTTCTCCCACACTCTAGCCATAGGTAAGTGTCTGTATCCAAAAGGTCCTATGAACTAGGCCAATGATGGCGAACTTATGACACGCATGTCAGAGGTGACACGCGAACTCATTTTTTTTGGTTGATTTTTCTTTGTCAAATGGCATTTAAATATATAAAATAAATATCAAAAATGTAAGTCTTTGTTTTACTATGGTTGCAAATATCAAAAAATTTCTATATGTGACACAGCACCAGAGTTAAGTTAGGGTTTTTCAAAATGCTGACACGCCGAGCTCAAAAGGTTCGCCATCACTGGACTAGGCTCCATGCAGAAAGGCACAAGCCACAGAGGCCGGAGAGGCTGCCCCTCCACGCACTCCTCTCCTGCAGGCCCTCTTCAGCCTTTCCTGACTGTGGACCCAGATCAAGATTCCCCTGCGAGGGGGAAAGGCTGTGCCTCTGCGCCGGCACTCCTCAGCCTTTCCTGACTGTGGACCCAGATCTAGGATTCCCTGCCAACCAGCAATTCTGCGGACCTTCTTTCTACTACGCCCATCCCATGGGATGGGCCCAAGTCAGTGCTGTGTGGGTTCCCTCTGATCCTTAGGACTCAGAGTTCTGGCCAATTATCCTTCCCAGAGCCTTGACTTTAACTTTCTCCAGGAGTCCACTCCTCCCACCCATTCTTGAATTCATGTGCTGGGCCTCTAGTTTACTATAAAAGAAAAAATAAATTGAACTTCATTAAAATTAAGTACTTATGATCATTTAGAAGACTATTAAAAAATTAAAAGGCCTCATTCACAGGGGAGAAAATATGATATTTAAAGCCTACAAAGGATTTATATAGATTAATAGAAAGACCAGTTTTTAGATGTCATGGAAATGCCAAATTTCTATAAAAGTTTTTAAGTGTTTGCTCTTAATTTCTGTAGTAAATTCATCTACTGGTAAGAGAGTATTTGCATACTGTGACAGATCTAAGGCTCACTGAGTAGCATTGCCTTAGTGGACATCAGTTCATATAACTCACTCAGCCTGACTTTCATTCAAATGTGAAGGCACATAATCAAAGTCTCTCCCTATCAAGTAATTTATCTAGTGCTCATTCAGTTGATTGAAATTGAAGAAAGCAGTTCTATAATTACAATATTTTGCTTATGGGAAGCTGGGAATTAGGATCTTTAACAAAAAAGTATTATGTATCTGTATGGGGGCACCATGATAGCTGTGTGTAAATTTTTTTAAAACTATTTTTTATTGTGGTAAAGTATACATAATAAAATTTAAACCACCTTTAAGTATACAGATCTGTGGCATTAAGTACATTGACATTATTGTGCAACCATCACCTCCATACATCTCCAGAACATTTTTCATTTTTCCAAAGTGAAATTTAGTGCCTACTAAATAGGGCTTTGTAAAATTTAGACTGGCAAAGACCTCATCACCGCATTAACTTTGTTATTTATCTTTGACGTAGTTTTATTGCCGTTTTCTTTGTTCAGCTTAGCTATTTATTGTTCTGTTGTACTTAGTAACCCTTGTTTTCTTATTTAGGGTACATCTCTGAAGGGTTCCTGCTCATGCAGCATGCCTTGGATAAGGCCATCATGAAATATCATAACCACAAGACCGCACAACAGTTGTTCACAAATGTTAATGTATTTGTTCAGAGATTTCCATACCCAAGATATGATCATGATTACTTCTATGTCCTATTTAGTGTTTTCGCCCCTTTAGTAATCTTATTTGTCTTCATTGTGAATTATCTTACCATCATTCAGTCTGTTGTGTGGGAAAAGGAAAACCGATTGAAGGTAACTCTACTTTCTTGTGACATAGAGCTCTGTGGAAAATGTGGGGTCTTTCAGGCAAATGTTTAAAAAATTTTTATTGAATTTATTGGGGTGACATTGGTTAATAAATTTTAGGTTTGGGGTGTACAGTTCTATAATACATCATCTCTATGTTGTATTGTGTGTTCATCACCCCAAGTCAAGTCTCCTCCCATCATCATTTATCCCCCCATTTTCCTCTTCTACCTGTCTCACCTCCTTTCCCTTTGATAATCACCACACTGTTGCCTGTGTCTATGAGGTATTTTTTTTCTTAATCCTTTCACCTTTTCCACCTAGTACCCCTCCCCCCCAACAGCTGTCAGTCTGTTCTCTGTATCTGAGTCAGTTTCTATTTTGTTTGTTATGCTAAGTGAAATAAACCAGTCAGAGAAAGACAAGTACTATATGTGGAATCTAATGAAGAAAATAAACTTTTGGGAAAAATTCTGTGGAAGGTTGGATCATTTCTACCCACTTAGTATTGGTGGGTGGTTATGATTCAATAACAGACAAGAAGTGAGCACTTATATCTCCAGGCAATTTCTTAAAACTTTGTCTTTATTGGAGTTCTTGGTTTGGTGTTTAATTTTCTTTCTAGAAGACAACTTCACAAAAATGTTGCAGATAGAATTTAAATGCCAAATGCTCTAAAATATACCTGAAATAAGGTGAAATACAAATAAATAACTAATTTGGTTTGTGAAATTGTGTCTAGGTGAATTTAGATAAAAGTTTACCAATTTCTGATTTCTGAGTTTTTTGATAAATCTGTATAGTTATCAATGATAAATTAACACTTTTTCCTTTGGTTCCTCAGAACATGATATACAAACATCAACCATGTGGCTTAAAATACTGATTTTTTTTTATTTTAAAATTTCTCATTGAATTATTACATGCATACACCCAGAAAGAGGGTTTAAACTACGTGTACATGTCAATCTATTCAGGCTGATGTAGCAAAAATACCACAAAGTAGGTAGCTTATTAATAACAGAAATTTATTTCTTATAGTACTGGAGGCTAAAAAAATCCAAGATCAAGGTGCCAACATATTGATGTCTGGTGAGAACCTACTTCATGTTTCATAATTAGCAGCTTCTCATTGTGTAGCCACAAAGTGGAAGAAGCAAGAACAACTCCCAGGGCTCCTTTGTAAAAGCAGTAATCACCTCATTACCTCTCAGAGACCCCATTAAAGTGCCATCACATTGGAGATTTGATTTTCAACATACGATGTTGAGGGAATGCAAACATTCAAGCTATAGTAGAATAGTTGAATGGATTTATCATAAAGAAACCATGACTACTTTATCACGACCCTGCTAAGAAATAAAACACTGCCAACAATAGAAGGCTGCTTGTGTACCCTCAAAACATTTATTATCAGTTAATTTTATCTGTTTTTGAACTTGATATAAATGTAATCGTGTACTATTTTGTGTCTCTGTGATTCATTTTGCTACACATGTAGCTGTCGTTCATTTATATTTGTTGAGTTCTATGAGTTTTAACATTCCATAGTATGACTATCACTATTTTCCTTTAATGTTTGGAGTTTGGGTATTATTAGTAATGCATCTATGAACATTTTATATATATAGTTCTTTTTTTCCTGAATGTTAGGTTATGCATATTTAGCTTTAGTAAATAACAGCAAAGTTTACCAATAAAGCTCTACCAATTTGCACTTCCATTAGCAATATTTGAAAGTTTAGGTTTTTCTGTATCTTTACCAACATTTGGCATTGTCAGTGTTTTCTACTTTTCAGAAGTTTGATGAATGTATTGGCCTGAAAAGTTGACCGATTTTTTACTTTTCATTTATACAAATGTTTCATCTCACTGGTTAATTCCTAAGTATTTTATTATTTTGTATGCTATTGTAGATGAAATTGTTTCCCTAATTTCCATTTCAGATTGCTCACTGGTACTGTACAGTGTTCATCTGATTTTTGCTTGTTGACTTTTTATCCTTTTACTTTGATGAATCATTTATTAATTCTGACTTTTTTGTATGTGGAATCTTTATGGTTTGCTCCATATAAGACCATACCAGCTACCAATATTTTTACTAATTCTTTCACAATTTGGATACCTTTTCTTTCCTAATTGCTCTGACTACAACTTTAAAAACTAGGTTGAATAGAAGCATTGGTAGCTGGCATCCTTGTCTTTTTCCTGATCGTAGGTGAAAGAGAATGTTAGCTATCATTTTTTATGTTGAGGAGGATTCCATCTATTCCCAGTTTGTTGAGTGTTTTTTTCAATTTCTGCATCAATTGAGATGATAATGTGTTTTTCCCTAATTTTCTGAATGTGGTGCATTATGTTAATTAATTTTGTATGTTGAAACCTCTTACATTCCATGAATAAATTCTACTTGGTCATGCTGTACAATCCTTTTACTATGTGACCAAATTCAGTTTGCTATTATTTTGTTGAGGGAATTTGCATCAATATTCATAAGACATATTGTTCTGTAGTTTCTTTGCCTGTGTATCTGTTTGACTTTGGTATCACAGTAATACTGGTCTCATGGAATGAATTAGGATGTGTTCCCTCTTCCTCAGATTTTTGGAAGAGTTTGAGAGGAACTGTTGTTTATTATTCTTGAAATATTGGGTAGCATTCACCAGGTAAGTCTTCAGGTCCAGGGATGTTCTTGGAAGGTTTTGATTAGTGATTTGATCTCCTTACTAATTATTAATCTGTTCAGATTTTCTGTTTCTTCATAATTCAGTCTGGCAGGTTGCGTGTCTCTGGGAATTTATCCATTTCATCTAAATTACCCAATTACCTGGCATACAGCCATTCATAGTGTGCTCTAAGATCCTTTTTATTTTTGCAGCATTAGAAGTAACATCCCCAATTTCATTTTTTATTTTAATAATTTGAGGTTTTTTTGTCATTTTAGTTATTTGACTAAAATGTTGTCAATTCTGGTATTTGTATTTATTGATTTTCTCTATTGTTTGTTATCTATTTTATTTATCTACTTTGAGCTTTATTACTTTCTTCCTTCTTCTAGCTTTGGCTTTAGTTTTCTTTTTTAGTTCTCTAAGGTGTGAACTGAGGTTCCTGATTTGAGACCTTCCTTCTTTGTTAGTGTAAGCATTTATGTCTGTAAATTTCCCTCTGAGTCCTACTTTCACTGCCTCCTGTAAGTTTGTTGTGTTGTGTTTTTGTTTTCATTTGTTTCAAGGTATTTTCTACTTTCCATTCTGATTTTTTTTGACTCAAGTTAATATATTGTCTTTAGAAAAGATACTGTTTATGATTTGTCTTCTTAAATGTAGTAAAACTTATTTTGTGGCCTAACATATTGTCTATCCTGGGGGCATGTGGGAAATATTCTGTGCACACTTATGAAAAATCTGTAGTCTGCTGTTATTGGCTAATGTGTTCAGTATGTATAAGTAGGTTCAATTGATTTATAATGTTGTTCAAGTCCTATATTTTAAAAAATATACATTTTTATTGATTTTAGAAAGGAAGAGATAGAAACATCAATGATGAGAGAGAATCTTTGATTGGCTGCTTCCTGCATGCCACTGAAGATCGAGCCCTCAACCTGGGCATGTGCCCTGACCAGGAATTGAACTGGGACCTTCTGATTCATAGGTTGACGCTCAACCACTGAACCATGCCAGCCGGGCAAAGTCCTCTATTTATTTTTTTTAATATATTTTATTGATTTTTTACAGAGAGGAAGGGAGAGAGAGACAGAGAGTTAGAAACATCGATGAGAGAGAAACATCGATCAGCTGCCTCCTGCACATCCCCTACTGGGGATGTGCCCGCAACCCAGGTACATGCCCCTGACCGGAATCGAACCCGGGACCCCTTAGTCCGCAGGCCGACACTCTATCCACTGAGCCAAACTGGCTTCGGCACAGTCCTCTATTTTTAAATTAATCTTCTGTCCAGTTGTTCTATCCATTATTGAAAGTGGTGTAGTGAAGTGTCCAGCTATTATTGTAGAACTATTTCTCCCTTAATTCTGTAATTTTTAAAAAATAAGTTTTATTGATTATTAGAAAGAGGGGAAGCGAGAGGGATAGAGTGACAGAAACATTGATGAGAGAAACTGCATGCCCCCTATTGGGGATTGAGCCTGCAACCCAGGCATATACCCTGACCAGGAATAGAACCACTTGGTTCATTGATCAACATCAACCACTGAGCAATACTGGCCAGGCTAATCCTATAATTTTTAATTCTTGTATTTTGGAGCTGTGATGTTGATGCACTCATGTTATAATTATTATACCTTCATGATAAATTGACCTTCTTTTCAACATACAATACCTTTCTTTATCGCCTGTAACAGTTTTAAGTATATTTTATCTGTTATTAGTATAGCTACCCTAGCTCTCTTGGTTACCACTTGCATGGAATATCTTTTTCCATCTTTTCACTTTAACCCATTTGTGTTTTTGGATCTAAAATGAGACTCAACAGCACTCTCAACTACCTTAACCTAAGTAATGTTTATAAAACACTATACCTGATAATGCACAATACACATTGTTTTCAAGTGCACTGATTGACTAGATACTTAAAGTTATAGAGAGTAGTCTCTTATCAAAGTGGAATTGAATTATAGATTCAGTAAATGCAGTACATCTAGGAAAAAGCAAATATTTGGAAGTAGACCATATGTTGTCAAAAAACAACTCTCAAACTTAAAAGCAATGAAATAATACAAGTACATTTTTAAAATAATAGTAGATGGAAAATTAAGACTCAGTAACAATATGTTATCTAGCAAAACTCCAGTATTTGTGTAATTAAACAACAAACTTATAATTAATCAATAGCTCAAAGACTATATTACAAAGGAATTAGAAAATATTTCAAACTGAATAATAGTGAAAATACAACTAAAAATTGCTGATATAAGAAGAGAGAGGAAGAAATAAAGTTTGTTTTTATTGAGGTATAATTGACATATAACATTATATTAGTTTTAGGAGTAGAAAAATGATTCTGTATTGTATACATTTGTGAAAATGATCACCACCATAGTCTAGTTAACATTCATCACCAGACATAGTTACAAAATTTTTTTGTCATGTCATGATATTTTTAGGATCTACTCTCTAGAAGCTTTTAAAGATATAATACAGCCTGACCAATGTGGCTCCCTAGTTGAGCATCGACCCATGAACCAAAACCATAGTTGTGGACTTAATCCCCAGTAGGGGGCGTGTAAGAGGCAGTCGATCCATGAAGTTTCTTACCCACGTTTCTATCTCTATTCCTCTCCCTAAAAAAATCAATAAAGACACATACAAAAACAAATACAGATAATACAGTATTAACCATAGCACTATGCTGTATGTTACATTCCCATGACTTATTTATCTTATAATTGGAAATTGTGCCTTTTGATCCTCTTCACTCATTTTGCCCACCCTTCTCTCCCACTTTAGGCAGCCACCAGTATGCTTTCTATCTATGAGCTTGTTTTTGTTGTTTCCCTTTTTTTTTTAGATTCCATATGGATTTATCTTTTTTAATATATTTTTTATTGATTAAGATATTACATATGTGCCCTTATCCTCACGTTATCCCCTCCCCCCCACTCATGCCCTCACCCTCCCATTGTCCGTGCTTAGTAGGGGGCGTGCAGGAGGCAGCCGATGAATGATTCTCATCATTGATGTTTCTAAGAAAAAGCTCCTTCGGAACTTTGCCTTCCTGGGCCCAACACACAAACCAGACACATTCATTCTCCCGGGTGGTTGGATCCAGGGGAGAATCTGCCTTTGCCATTAGAGACACTTTCCTCCGTATGTAATATTTGCCAGATACATACACTAGATTTACCAGACTATGGCTTTAACTTAGTAAACCTTATAGGTTTACTGTACAAAGAACTGTTAGGGGTGAGAGGTAATTGGACAACATGAACTCTCTACTCCTTTGTGACTTTTTGTTAACGTGGAGAGTCTACATTTTGAGGCTAATTTTTCCTACATAAATTCTCAGTTTGTTATGACATGGTATTTAGTAACTGTACTCTTAGAATCTATTCCTTCCTGAGGTGATCAAGTCTCTAATTGGGCATGTAATGATTTGGGGTGGGGGGGGGGATTAGTGTGTTACTTTAATTGTTGATTTAATTATCATTGTAGAACTGTGCTTTTCTCAGTTCCTGATTTTTATTTTGTTTGTTTTTTCTTTACAGCAAAGTATCCAGAGATAAAATCCTTGATGAAGCCTGATCCCAACTTGATATGGATTGTCATTATGATGGTTCTCACCCAGTTGGCTGCATTTTACTTAGTGAAGGACTTGGACTGGATGGCTT
>NW_006282204.1:740127-740996 GCF_000327345.1 Myotis davidii
TGCTTTGGGGTGAAATATTCTGAAGATGTCAATTAAGTCCATCTTATCTAGTGAGTCATTTAGGATTGCTGTTTTCTTACTGATTTTTTGTTTAGAGGATTTATCTAGTGATGTCAGTGTGGTATTAAGGTCCCCTACTATGACTGTATTGCTATCAATCTCTCCCTTGATATCTTCTAGAAGTTGTTTTATGTTTTGGGGTGCTCCTGTATTGGGTGCTTATATATTTACCAGAGTTATATCTTCTTGTTGGATTGTTCCCTTTAGTATTATGCAATGACCTTCCTTATCTCTTGTATTGGCTTTTACTTTGAGGTCTATTTTGTCATATATAAGTATTGCAACCCCAGCTTTTTTCTCATTTCCATTTGCCTGAAAAATTTTTTTCCATCCCTTCACTATCATTCTGTGTGAATCCTTTGTTGTCAGGTGGGTTTCTTGTAGACAGCAGATATATAGGTCGTGTTTTTTTATCCATTCAGCTACCCTATGTCTTTTGATTGGGGCATTTACTCCATTTACGTTTAATGTTGTTATTCATAAGTACTTGTTTGTCCTCATTTTTATTCTTAATGTTTGTGTTTCTTCTTGCCTTTCTGTTTCTTCTTTTTACAGCAGTCCCTTTAGCATTTCTTGAATTGCTGGCTTTGTGGTACTAAACTCTCTTAGTCTTTTTTCGTCTGTGAAGCCTCTGATTCCACCTTCAATTTTGAATGATAGCCTTACTGGGTATAGTATTCTTGGATTCATTCCCCTGCTTTGCATCACTTTGTATATTTTTCTGGGAGCTGGTCCATCCTTGCTGCTTGACACAGTCGCTGCAGGGAAGGAACATCTGCACAGCATACATTTCAAGGCACCTGGCCTAT
>NW_006282204.1:741446-749497 GCF_000327345.1 Myotis davidii
GTCTCCCCATGTTTTGCTATAATGTTTTAATTGTTTCTGTGTCCTAGATCTGACTGTTTTGCTGCCCTGGTTCTTTTGAGGAGGGTGCTGCTTGTGTGATTTCTTGGATCTCCTGAGTTTGGTAGTCTAGTGTATCTCCTTACTTAAGCTGTTGGGGTTTTCTTGATGTAGGCCTGTGAGCTGGTAAGGTGCAACCGCGGTGTTCAGATGTCAGCAGCTGGGAAGGGATATGTTCCAATTTTTGCTGTCTTGCGTCCTTGGCTAAAATCACCCGTGCCCAGCAGGGGCTCTTGGAGGTACCCAGGAACTGTCTGTCAGGGTGGTAGGGCTCAGGAGGCCTGCACACTGGAAAGGCACAACTGTGCTATCCAGGGTTCTGTAGATGTAGAGTGGGAAGACTCATTTTTTGCTGCTGGGCCTGTGGTTGGAAACCCATACTCCCAGTGGTAGCTCACAGGGGCACCCGCAGTGTGCTTGCCAGCGTGGCACCCTGGCGCACTCTGAAGGGCTCTTTTGAAGCCAAGCAATCGAGGCGTCTGTGGGCTGGTATCCAGGATGAGGGTATTCAGAATTTCTATTGTTGGGACAGTGCACCCTTGTTAGGATAGGAACTCGCCTGTGGCCCTGTGGGCTCAGGAGGCCTGAGCGCTGAAAAAGCACGACTATAGTGTCCAGAGTTCTGCAGCTGTGGAGGGGGAAGTCTCAGGTTTTGCCGCTGTGCCTGTGGATGGATACACACGCTCCCAGTGGCAGCTCACAGGGGTCCCCGTGGTGCATTTGCAGCATGGATCTCCGAATTACGCTGAGGGGCCCTGGGGCTGAAGTTGTGCAACAGCGTCTATTGGCAGTTATTCAGGAGAGTGAATTCTGAATTTCTCCAGTGGGGCAGTGCGTCACTGTCTGTACAATATCGCACTGAGTGGAGGGCTCCCAGCGGCTCCCAGGGGCTGCCTGCGGAGTGGTGGTCTCCAAATGCTTGTCTTCTGGAAACTGCGATTCTGATGGTGCGTGCAGAGCTCTGACGCACCCTAAAGGGCTCTGGACTTGAAATTGTGCGACAGTGTCTATTGGCAGTTATTCAGGAGAGTGAATTCAGAATCTTTACTGTGGGGCAGTGCACTCTGTCTGCACAGTATCGCACTCAGTGGGAGCCTGCATTGGCCTCCAGGGGCTGCCTGTGGGGTGGTGGGCTCCAGAGGTTTGCGCGCCCGGAGGTCTTCCACTGGGGAGGGGGAGGTCACACTCACCACTGTGGATGTGATGCTTCCCGGAGGTGGAGATCTCAGGGTCTGGGAGTGTGCGGGTGGGGCAGCTGGACCTTGGCTGGCGTGGCTGCTGGGTCAGCGTCCAAGGCCTGTCTGGGTGGTGGTGTTGATAAGTTCCCAGACGGCCACTCTCCCCTTCAAGATGGCGTGGACTTCGTGCCCGAGTCCCACAGTCCTGGGAGTGCCCGCAATGCAGCAATCTCTCCCTGTCCAGGGGAGTCTCTCAGTGTCCGCCGGCCCCTGGCACTCCTGTTGGACCTAACTGTCCCTCCCCCACTCACTCACACACACCACACGCATACACACTCTCTCCCTTCACCCTCTCACTCACTCACATTCTCTCCCTCACCTCCGTCCTGCCAGCCGTCATCTTCCGGATTTATCTTTCTTTGTCTGACTTATTTCACTTAGCACAATGTCTTCAAAGTCCATCAAAATTGAGTTTTGCAGATTCCCTATATTGCCCCCACACATGCATATTATCCACATCCCCCACCAGGGTGGTCTATTTGTTATAATTGATGAACCTGCATTGACACATCAAAATAATTTATAGCCTGAGTTTAAATGAGCCTTCACTCGTGGTGGTGTATATTCCTCTAATACCTCCTGTAAGAGGATGTAATTAATAGGAAGGAAATATGAATCTAAGTGGTGTATAGTTTCATTTAAGTGTTTTTTATGTCTTAACAATATCTGATTCTGGAGAAATCATGTCAGAGCTTATAAGCATCACAGCATTGCCATTCACTGGCTGAATAACTCTAATCAAGTCACTTGACATTCTGAGCTTTGATTTCCATCTCCATGAACTGGGCATGATGTGACATAACCCATTTGGTTGTAGTGAAAAGTCAATTGGATCATGTTGTGAATGCATTTTGTACCAGGACAAATTTTATACATTTGGTTTGTGTTAACTCTTCCACAGGAGTACCAGCTCATGATCGGACTCAGCAATTGGATGCTCTGGGCTGCCTACTTCTTCACGTTTCTCACGTTGTATTTGGTTATCATCTTTTTGACGTGCCTACTTTTCTTTGTCAAGGCAAGTGTCTGTTTGCTGCAGCTCAACTTTAAGAGGGAAACAGAGACCCGGTGCGGGCGGGCCACTAGCATTCGGGTTGGCAGGGAGTGAGCGTGTGCCTGCTTCATCCTTGGCAGAGTAGCCTCTAAACCTCCATGTGCGGAGCTTCTGTAGACAGTGACTGTTTACTCTCCATCTCCCTGAGCATGGCCATCAGTTTCACCAGGACTATTAAGATACTTACAGATACTTCGTCTCTCCATGTTTGTTTTGCTGTGACCACTGAGCGTGTGACTAACCTGGCTTCCTGATTGTTTTGCTAGATGAAACCTGTGCCGATCATCCAGTACAGTGACCCGTCTCTTGTTTTTGTCTTTCTGCTGTGTTTTGCCATCGCCACAATATTCTTCAGCTTTATGGTCAGCACATTTTTCAATAAAGGTGAGTCTAAACCTCCTCCTGGGAAAGCTTCTCAGTGATTAAATGAGGATCATATTGGGAAGCTACTTCTGAACTTTAGTTGTAACCTCATCGATTGCCTCTGTTTACTGAAAAAACAAGTATATGAACTAGAAATGATTTGAAAAGGAATGAAGAGAGCATTAAAGTTAATGTAGTGCAGCATTTGTATGCTAAAGGATAAACATCAAGGTAAGACCGTATCTGTGTGTCTCTCTAACCTTTAGCTGCTAACTCTGCATGGCGTCTGTTTATCCATCTTCCAGGAAGGGCTGAGACTGAGCTGGCTTCCGCGTACTCTGCCACAGAGACTCACGTCTGCCCGTATCTTGTGAAGAAACTGTGGTCTGTGGAGGAAGAAAACAACAAAATTCCTTCACTGAAAGGAAGGGTCCTTGCACTTACTAATAGATTCTTATTGTATGCCATGTATTGGAAATGCAGTGCCTGCCCCCATGGATCTGACACTGAGTATCAATCACACGCTCAAAAATGATTTGACAGACATGCAGAGAGCGATGCGAATCAGCGGAGCACAATGCACACACGAAAAAGGGTTAAAATGCTCCAACTCCAGGTTGAAGCTGTGGGAAACCTAAGAATGCCTGCTGTAGAGGTGGTTTTCAAACACCATTGAAGGATTGGGAGGCTGGAATGGAAGGCAAGTCAAACGAGCAAGTGTTCATTCATTCATTCATCCCTTCCCTTATGCTGGCATGTTATCTACTATACAAAGGCAAATAAAAGTTGTTTCCTTGCATTCTAAAAAATAATTTTTATTGAAATCAGAGAGGAAGGGAGAGGGAGAGAGAAATAGATGCATCAGTGATGAGAATCATGGATCAGCTGCCTCCTGCATGCTCCCTACATGTGCCCTGACTGGGAATCGAACTGTGACCTCCTGGTTCATAGGTCAATGTTCAGCCACTGAGCCACGCCAGCCAGGCTATTTCCTTGCCCTTTTGAGGGCTCACATGTCAATAGTAGACATGACCAAATAGCTCTATTTCATTCTAATTTTTTTCAGTACATTATCATGAGTATTATTAATTGATTGGTCCTCACAAGGCACAGGATTATACATAAAACCTACAAGCAGCCCTCCCCGCCAAAAAAAGGAACACCCAACCCAGGTGGAAAAGAAGTAATATGTCAAAGTGAGGCAGAGTCTATTATACCAAAGAGTAAAATAAGGAGAGAACAAATACTAATGTTTCTATTTGGACAACCTAGATATTCTGAACATTTTGTGTGTCTGCTATCACATATGAGTAAGCACTTCACTATGGTACATAGTTAAGAATGGGGTTGCTGGTCACAGTGTTTGTGAATGTCCTAATTGACCCGAGGAAGGCAGTGCCTCACATGGATAGTCCCACTGGAAGGAGACAAACATTCCTATTGCTCCACATACTTGCCAGAGTTTAGTGCTGGCAAACTTGCATTTGTGCTGCCCTAGAAATATGAATGTAACCTTATGGTAATTTTAAAGTTTATTTTTTTATTTTTTTAAATATATATTTTATTGATTTTTTACAGAGAGGAAGGGAGCGGGATAGAGAGTTAGAAACATCGATGAGAGAGAAACATTGATCAGCTGCCTCCTGCACACCTCCTACTGGGGATGTGCCCTCAACTAAGGTACATGCCCTTGGCTGGAATCGAACCTGGGACCCTTCAGTCCGCAGGCCGACGCTCTATCCACTGAGCCAAACCGGTTAGGGCTTACAGTTTATTTTTAAAATTTTATTATTACAGTTGATATTCAACATTATTTTATATTACTTTCAGGTGTATAGCATAATGGCTAGACACTCATATACTTTACACAGTGTTCCCCTTGATATTTCTAGTAACCACCCGTCACCATACATAGGTCTGACCATATTATTGAGTATATCCCCTTTACACCCCGTGACTATTTTGTAACTACTTTATTATTATTATTATTATTGTTTTATTGCTTAATCAATTTGTACTTCTTAACCCTTCATCTTTGTTACCCAATCCCCCACCTCCTCTCCTTTCTGGCAATCATCAGTTTGTTTTCTTTATGAGTCTGTTTCTATTTTGTTTTTGTTTTGTTTTTTTTTAGATTCAAATGTAAGTGAAATTATATGGCACTTGTCTTTCTTAATCGGGCATATTTCACTTAGCATAATCTCTCCAGATCCATCATGCTGTTGAAATTGGTAAAATATCATTATTTTCAATGGTTGAGTAATATCCCATTATGTATATTTTGAGGAAACTTCATACTGTTTTCCACAGTGGCTGCACCAGTCTTCATTCCCACCAGCAGCGCACGAGGGTTCCCTTTCTTCACATCCTTGCCAGCCTTGTTTGTTGATTTACTGATGACAGCCATTCTGACAGGTGTAAGGGGTTATCTCATTGTGGTTTCAATTTGCATCCCTCTGATGATTAGTGATGTCAAGCATCTTGTCATATGTCTATTGGCCATCTGCATGTCCTTTTTGGAGAAGTGTCCGTTCAGGTTCTTTGCCATTTTTAATCAGATTGTGTGTTTTTTGGCATTGAGTTGTATAAGTTCTTTTAAAATTTTGGATATTAACTCCTTACTAAATGTATCATTCATGACTATGTTCTCCTATTCAGTAAGTTGTCTTTTTGTTTTGTTGATGATTTCCTTTGCTGTGCAAAACCTTTTAAATTTTATTTTATTTTTTCCATCACCATTTATCCTCTCTATGCCCTCTTCTACTCCACCCCACCCCAATTAGCACACTGTTGTCCATGTCCCCAAGTTCTCTCTTTTTTTCTCAAACCCTCCCCCTCCCTCCCCTAGTGCCCTGCCCTCCACCAGGGCTGTCTGCCTGCACTCCATCTATGAGTCTGTCTCTATTTTGCTTCTTTGTTAGATTTCACATATGAGTGAAATCATGTGATACTTGTCTTTCTCTGACTGGCTTATTTCACTTGGCATAATGCTCTCCAGGCCTATACACCAAACAACAACAACACACACTTTTTAGTTTGATGTAGTCCAATTTGTTTACTTTTCATTTGTTTCTATTGCCCGAAGAAATATATCAGAAAAAATATTGGCATAAGAAATGCCTGAGATTTTATTGCTTATGTTTTCTTCTAAAATTTTTATGGTTTCAAGTCTTACATTAAGTCTTTAATTCATTTTGAGTTTATTTTTATGTATGGTGTAAGAAGGTAGTCTAGTTTTATTTTTTGGTCAATTATCCATAGAATTTTCTCAATACCATTTATTGAATAGACTGTCTTTACTCCATTGTATATTTTTGCCTCCTTTGTCTAATATTGATTGACCATAAAGGTGTGGGCTTATTTCTTGGTTCTCTAGTGTGTTCCATTAGCCTATATGTATGTTTTTATGCCAGTACATGCTGTATACTACAAAGATATATAGTAGTACTACTGTATATATAGTTTGACATCTGATATCGTGACCCCTCCAACTTTGTTCTTCTTTTTCAAGATTGCTGTGGCTATTCAGGGTCTTTAGCAGTTCCACATACATTTTTGAAATACTTTTTCTAGTTTTGAGAAATATACCATGGTATTTTGATAGGAATTGTGTTGAATCTGTAGATTGCTTTGGGTAGTATGGACGTTTAAACAATGTTAATATTTCCTATCAATAAACATGTTATATGGCTCCATATTTTTTGTATCTTCTTCAGTTTCTTTTTTCAGTGTTTTGTAACTTTCCAAATATAGGACTTTTACCTTCTTGGTTAGAATTAATCCTAGGTATTTTATTTTTCTAATGCAATTATAAACAGTGTTGTTTATCCTTAGGTTCTCTTTCTGGTAGTTCAATATTGGTATATAGAAATGCAACCAGCCCTAGCTTGTTTGGCTCGGTGGATAGAGTGTCGACCTGCAGACTAAAGGGTCCCGGGTTCAATTCTGGTTAAGGGCACATGCCCAGGTTGTGGGCTCAATCCCCAGGCGGGGACATGCAGGAGGCAGCCAATCAATGATTCTCTCTCATCATTGATATTTCTATCTCTCCCTCTCCCTTCCTCTCTGAAATCAGTCAATAAATAAATAAATAAATATAAATAAATAACATGCAACCAGCCCTGGCTAGTGTTGCCCAGAGGCTAGAGCATTGGCCTACAACCTGACACTCATTGCCACAGCCTCCTCTGGGGCCTGCAGCTGGCTCTGGAAGGCTAACAGGAGGCAGCCAGGCTCCACAGCTATTTGTCTGGAATGCTGATTGCCTGAAAACTGTGTTCACATCTCTCATACCCTGACCAGGTTCAGTCGCAGCTCATACTGACCCCCCTACAGGAATGCTCACTGTGTCTGCTCTGCCTGGTTGAAGAAGGTGCCAGCAGCAATCTGATGCCTCTTGTCTCCAGGCTGAGCCCCTTAGTGAGCCCTGGGGTATGAGATCCAGGCTGCGTCTCTGGGCCATCTCAACTCTTCTACCTTCCCACTTCCCTGGTTTGCTATTTGCCCACCTTCATTTTTCAATGCATGGATCTCTTAGATGTATTTGTACATTGAGCAGGGATTTCTTTGTTGAATTATAGCTGTTTAAATTGTGGAAACTTCAAGGAGAGACCAAGGTGTGACCTCTCATGATGCCATTTATTTGACCAGTAACACAGTCTTTTGATAATTATACCTTTGCAGTCATTGTTGAAAATGCGAAGTGTAAGTACTCCAATTTTATTCTCTGTTTTGGCTGTTCAGAGTCCCAGGCAATTCTAAACAAGTTTTAGGATTGGCTTTTTTATTTTTCCAGAAAAGATCATTGGGATTTTGCAAGAAAATTGCTTTGGGAGTATTGCTCTTAACAATTTTAAGTCTTGTAATTCATGAACATGAGATGTTGTTTCATTTATTTAGGTATTCTTTAATTTCATTGAAGAATGTTTTGTAGTTTTTAATGTATACTTCTTGCAACTCCTTGGTTTAGTAATATTCCTAATTATGTATTTTCTTTCTGTGTGTTTAAAAGTGGAATTCCTTTTAATTTTAGATTGTTTATTGCTAGTGTACAAAAATTCAACTGATTTTTTTGAATTGATCTTGTACCTTGTAACAATACTAAATTTATTAGTTATATCTTTTTTGTAGATTCTTTAGGTTTTTCTACATATAAGATCATATCTTCTGCAAATAGAAGTAATAGAAATAAGTTTACTTCTTCTCCAATATAGATGACTTTTATTTATTTTTCTTGCCTACTTTCTCTGGCTAGAACTGCCAATGCAATGTTAAATAGAAATGATGAAAACAAGCATCCTTGTCTTGTTCCTGGTCTTAGGGGGGCAGTTTCACTCTTT
>NW_006282204.1:749511-749947 GCF_000327345.1 Myotis davidii
TCATGCTTTCTAAAATTGTTTGGTAAAGTTAGTTAGCAGTGTTGTTCAATTCCTCTGTTTACTTATTGATCTTCTCTCTAGTTGTTTTCTCCATTATTGAAGGCAGGGTATGGAAGTCTCCAACTCTTACTATAGAGTTTTTTTCCCCCTTTAAGCTGTCAGTTTTTCTCTATATATTTTGGGGTTTTGTTATTATATGAATATGTGTATATATACATATACATATATATTTAGTTTTTTTAATTAAATCTTTATTGTTCAGATTATTACATTTGTTCTGCTTTTTCCCCCCATAGCTCCCCTCCACCCATTTCCCACCGCACCCTCCGCCCTCACCCCCCACCACTGTCTTCATCCATAGGTGCATGATTTTTGTTCAGTCTCTTCCTGCATCCCCCAATCCTCTTTCCCCCGCCCCCAGAATAGTCAGTCCACT
>NW_006282204.1:750581-752730 GCF_000327345.1 Myotis davidii
CCCTCCCGATTGAAAACCCCAACTGCGCCCTCCGCCGCCAGCCCGCTCCACGCGCACTCCGTACCTGAGTATTTCACTTCAGTACTGCGCCTCCTCTGAGTCTGGATATGATATTCTCTTTCCTCCTAGTTGTAGAATTTCCACTCAGCCAGCCTTCCTGTGGTTCTGGATGATGTCTGCTCCGTCTTTTAGGTGTATTTTGATTTTGTTGTTCAAGGCAGCAATCTCCGGAGTTAACCTATGCCACCATCTTGGTTTCTTATATTTAGTTTTTAAAAATTATATTTTTATTGATTTCAGGGTGGAAGGGAGAGGAAGGGAGAGGGAGAGAGAGATAGAAACATCAATGATGAGAGAGAATCTTTGATTGACTCCCTCCTACATGCCCCCTACTGCAGATAGAGCTGCAACCTGGGCATGTGCCCTGACTGGGACATTCTGTTTCATAGGTTGACCTTCTGTTTCATAGGTTGATGCTCAACCACTTAGCAACTCTAGCTGGGCTGAATATATATTTTTAATTGTTATATTTTTGAAGGATTGACATTTTTATCAATAGAAATGTAACTCTTGTAACAATTTTTTTTTTACTTATTGTCCATATTGTCTGATATTAATATTGTTACCCCAGCTATATGGTTATTATTTGTATGGAATGTCTTTTATCATTGTTATGCTTTCAACCAATTCATATCTTTGGATTATTTATTTATTTATTTTTATTGAATTCATTGGGGTGACAGTGGTTAATAAAATTATATGGGTTTCAAGTGTACAATTCTCTATAATACATCATCTGTATATTTTATTGTGTGTTCATCACCCAAAATCAAGTCTCCTGCCCTTTTACCCTCTTCTACCTGTCTCCACCCTACCCCTACCCTTTTCCTCTGATAATCACCATACTGCTGTCTGTGTCTATGAGTTTTTCAGTGTTTTTTTTTCTTTTTTTTTTCCCCCCGCTTAATCCCTTTAACTTTTTCATTCAACCCTCCAACCTCCTTCCCCCTGGCAACATTCAGTCTGTTCTCTGTGTCTAGGAGGGTTTCAATTTTGTTTGTTCTTTTTGTTCTTTAGATTTTACTATTCTAGTAAGTTAAATCATAGTGTACTTGTATTCCTCTGACTGGCTTGTTTCACTTAGTGAAATACCCTCTGGCACCATCATGCTGTTGCAAAAGTAAGATTTCCTTCGGCTTTATGGCTGAATAGTATTCCATTGTGTAAATGTACCACAGCTTTTTTTTTTTTTTAAATGTTTGAGACCAAGCATCCCTGTCTTACTACGGAAATGAGTCAGACAGAGATTGTAGGAAACACTTACTCTCAGCAGGGGGCAGGGTGTACCACAGCTTTTTAAGTCACTAATCCACTGATGGACATTTGGGCTGCTTCCGAATCTTAGCTATTGTAAATAAAGCTGCAATGAACATAGCAGTGTATATATTCTTTCTTTTGAGCTAGTGTTTTGGTTTCCTTGGTTATATTCCCAGAAGTGAATTGCTGGGCAATAAAGCTCTTCCATTTTTAGTTTTTGTAAAGAACCTCCATACTGTTCTCCACAGTGGCTGCACCAGTCTGCATTCCCAACAACAGTGCATGAGGGCTCCCTTTTCTCCACATCCTCACCAACGCTTGTTTGTTGTTTTATTGACGACTAGAGGCCCAGTGCGTGATTGAAATTGCGTGAGGAGGCGCCCCACCTCCCTCCATGCAAGGAGGCACCCCGCAGAGGCCTGGGACCAGTGCCTGACTCACAGCATCTCCTGGCCCCCTGCCTGTGTCCACTCCGGGGCTGCCCCAGCTGCCCTGTTGGCTCCGGCAGGCCCCCCTGTCGCTGTCTCCGTCTCCACTCCAGGCCTTACCTGTGCGCGCAACCTCCTCCTGTCCAGTCGTGAACCGTTAAGGCGTCCTGGCCTAATTTGCAAATTACCTCTTTTTATATAAATAGTCACTCTGACAAGTATGAGGTGTTATCTCATTGTGGTTTTAATTTGCATTTCTCTGATGATTAGTGATGTTGAGAACCTTGACGTATGTTTATTGTCATCTGTCCTCTTTGAAGAAGTGTCTATTCAGGTCCTTTTCCCATTTTTAATTGAATTATTCGTAGTTTTTGGTATTCAGTTGTATAAGTTTTTTCTATAAT
>NW_006282204.1:753954-761615 GCF_000327345.1 Myotis davidii
CTTTGGTTTGTTGATGGTTTTCTTTGTAGAAAAACCTTTTAATTTGACTTAGTTCTATTTGTTTATTTTTTTCTTTTGTTTCCATTTACTGAGAACATATATTAGAAAAAAATATTGTTATGAGAAGTGTCCAAAATTTCACTGCTCATGTTTTCTTTTGCAATTTTAATGGTTTCAAGTCTTATATTTAAGTATTAATCCATTTTGAGTGTATTTTTGTGTATTTTTGTACATATCTGTCCAGTTTTCTCAACACTGTTTATTGAATAGACTGTCTTTACCCCATTGTATATTCTTTCCTTCTTTGTCAGATATTAATTGACCATAATAAAGGTATGGGTTTACTTCTGGATTCTCTAGTCTGTTCCATTAATCTATATGTCTGTTTTTATGTGCGTACCATGCTGTTTTGATTACTATGGTGTTGTATATAGTCTGATATCAGGTAGAGTGATTCTTCTAAATGTTGTTCTTTTGCTGCTGTTAAGATTCTCTTTTTGTTTTTAATCTTTGACATTTTAAAATACTGTGTGTCTTTTTCCTTCACTAAGTTAGTGAAGTTTTCAGTCATTATTTCTTTAAATAAGTTCTCAATCTCTTGCTCTGTCTCTTCTTTTTGTGGTGCCCCTGTAATTTTTGTGTTGTCACCCTTTATGTTGTTTGAAAGGTTCCTTAGACTATCCTTCTGTTTTAAATCCTTTCTTTCTTTTTGTCCTCATTTACGCTGCCTCTTGTGTTTGTATCTATGTATTAGGTAAGAATTCTATGTCTCCCAGTCTTGATAGGATTGCCTTGTGTAGTAGGTGTCCTGTGAGACCCAGTGTGCAGTCTCCTTTCACCACCTGAACTGGATGCTCAAGGAATGTCCTTTGTGTGGGTTTTGTGAGCCTTCCTGCTGTAATTGACTCCTGATTGCTCTTGGCCCCTTTGTGTAGTGTCAACTCTCAGGTTGGTTGCATGTAACAGATTCCTCCCCCTCCCCCAAACACACACACACACACACACACACACACACACACACACTGTGTGAACTGCAGTGCTGCTCTTGACCACATGAAGTGGGAATTTGCCTCCACCCTGCACAGTGTCTGTGCCTGCTGAGAGCTTCCTTTGGATATACTGTGTGTGATGCTAGTGGATCCTGCTCTGATGTTGTCTAAAGCAGGCTACTGGGTGTGTCTATTTTGAAGCCTCTGGATAGGGACTCTGCTGCAGGTCAATTTAGATGCTTCTTGAGACTTGCCCTGGCGATCCTTTTTGGAACTACAGAGTGATGCAGTTTGCGGCTGTCTCTACTGGTCCTTAGCAAGCATGGGAAGGACCAAGCTGCACACAAAGCTTCCTTCCCTCAGTACCGAGTTGGTAGCAATTAGCAATAGGCCCAAGGCACCCTGATATCCATCTCTGCCTTTCTCCACCTGCTTCTGCCAGTCACTAAAAGAGCCCCTGGCAGTACTTGAGTTGCGTGAGGTAGGTGCTCATGGACTCACCAGGTAGGGATGAGTTGTGTTCACCAGACTGATACAGGTTCAAGCTTGGAGACAGTTCTGGGTCTGAGGCCACTCAGCAACTGTCCCAGGGTATACCAAGTCTAGCTGCTCCACACTTGATGCCCGTGGACCTTTGTGGTTAGCTGGGTCTTCAGGAGTTGTCAGGGTGAGACTAGCAGAGTTTATCAGGTCCAAACAGCCCACGATTTGGCCGTGTGAAGGGAAGTCTGCACCAGCCAGGTCTGTGAAGGAAAATTGGCCCTTGGCCCTAGAGCCGTGCAATTCAGTAAATCCCAGATTCTTCTGGAAGCCTGTGCTCAGCAGCGTGGGGACCCTGGGATTCATGAGGGTGGGCTAGTGGACCTCCCCTTAGGGGGATGTTCTAGTCAGGCTTGGGGGAAAGGACAGGGAGTAGCTCCTCCCACAAAGCAATACAGTCTGTCTTGGATTTGGCCCAGACTTGATGGGCAGCCAGTGCTTAGCAGGTCATGGCCACCAGGATTTGAGAGATCAGAGTCTGGAGGGTGGGTCTCGTGGATATCCTTGGAGGGGGAGCCCCAGTCAGGTTAACAAGAAAGTTGGGGAGGTGGATATCCATTGTCTTAAAAACCATACAACTCAGTCACTGAGTCCGCCTGTATCTCTATACTCTGGCCCAGGCAGCTATCTCCTCAGCAGGGTAGTGAGCTCCATAGGGTCGGGGGACAAGAAGTCTAGAGGGTGGGGTTATTGCATTCCTCCAGGCTGATGCTGTAAGCAGGGGACTGCTCCACCCAAGAAATATGGCTTTTGAGCATGGGAGAGGGACTCAGCATGGGGATCCGGACAGCTGTCTCTTCAGCTTACTTCCTAGAGCCACAAACTCCAGTCTCTCCTCACACGACTCTAGTCCACTTCACCCTCTCTTCACCAGAGCCCAAGTTAAGGGGATGCAAATGAGATTGTGTGCATTGACCCTTTAAGAGGATGCCAGGGTTTGTCCAGATATGTGTGTGCCTCTTCCTGGTGCTCTGTGGTGGGGAGCCCAGTGTGGGGCTGACACCCTTTGCTCTTCAGGGGGAACATTTGCAGCTGAAATATCCCCTGGGAATCTCAGCTGCCCTCCCACCCACCATGGGAGACTGGCCAGTTCTTTTCTCATCTCTACCTTTTCTACCAGTCTCAATGTGACCTCTTTTGTAAATCCTTGCTTATAAGAATTCTCTTCAGCTAGTGTTCAGTTGGTTATTCAGATTGATTGTTTCATATTTTGGTTGTAATTCCAGTTTGGTCCTGGGAGGAGGTGAGTGTATCTTCTACCTACTATTCCACTATCTTGAATTTCTGGGGATCATTTTTTTTAAGTCCCTTGCTTCCTCTCCTCCTCCCTTTCCTTTCTCCTCCTCCTCCTTCTCCTCCTCCTCATTCATTTTGTTGTCTTTATCTGGTTTTTGATATTAGGGTAATGCTGGCTTCATAGAATGAGCTTGGAAGTGTTCCTTCCTCTTGAATTTTTTGGAATCATCTGAGGAGGATAGGTTTTAGTTCTTCCTTGAATGTTTGGTAAAACTCCCCTGTGAAGCCGTCTGGTCCTGGGTTTTTGTTTGCTGGAAGCTTTCTGATGACTGCTTCAATTTCCTTCATAGTTATTGGCCTATTGAGATTTTTAGATTCTTCCTGATTGAGTTTGGAAGGTTGTATTTTTCTAGGAATATGTCCATTTCCTCTAGGTTGTCTAATTTGTTAGATTAGAGTTGTTCATAGTATTTTTTAACAATCATTTGTATTTCTGTGGGGTCTGTTGTGATTTCTCCTCTTTCATTTCTGATTGTTTATTTGGGTCCTCTCTCTTTGTTTCTAGGTGAGCCTGGCTAGAGATTTATCAATCTTGATTATCCTTTCAAAGATCCAGCTCTTGGTTTCATTCATCTTTTGTATTGTTTTTTGGTCTCTATGCCATTTATTTCTGCTCTGATCTTTTTGATCTCTTTCCTCTGCTCACTCTGGGTTTTCCTTGTTGCTCTCTTTCTAATTCTTTAAGTATTAGAGTTAGATGATTTGCTACCATTTTTTCTTGTTTTGTTTTTTTTAAGTAGGCCTGTAGAGCTATGAACTTCCCTCTCAGGACTGCTTTCACTGTGTCCAATAGATCTTTGGATTGTTGTATTTTCATTTTCATTCATTTCCAGGATGTTTTTTCTTTTTTCTTTTATCCCTTTGGTAACCCAATCATTATTTAATAGCATGATATTCAGCTTCCAAATGTTTGAATATTTTTTTGTAGTTTATTTCTAATATTATGCCATTGTGGTCTGAGAAGATGCTTGATAAGATTTCAGTCTTCTTAAATTTTCAGAGACTTTGCCTGTGACCCAATATGTGGTCTATCTTTGGAAATTTCCCATGTGCACTTGGAGAAGAACGTATGTATATTCTGTGGCTGTGTGGTGAAATGTTCTGAAGATGTCAATTCCATCTGATCTAGTGGGTCATTTATGATTGCTGTTTGTTTGCTGATTTTTTGTCTAGAGGATTTACCCAGTGATATCAGTGGGGTATTAAAGTCCCCTATTTTGATTGTATTGTTGTCGATCTCTCCCTTGATATCTTCCAGGAGTAGTTGTTTTTTTATGTATTTGGGTGCTCCTGCATTGGATGCATATTTGTTTACCAGGGTTATATCCTCTTGTTGTATCAATCCCTTTAGTATTATGAAGTGGCCTTCCTTATCTCTTGTTATGACCTTCACTTTGAAGTCTATTTTGTCAGATATAAGTATTGCTGCTCCAGCTTTGTTTCATTTCCATTTGCCGGAAAGATATTTTTCCATCTGTTCACTTTTAGTCTGTGTGAGTCCCTTGTTCTAAGATGGGTCTCTTGTAGACAGCATATATTTGGGTCATTTTTTTTTTATCCATTCAGCCACTCGATGTCTTTTGATTGGAGCATTTAGTCCATTTATGTTTAAAGTTATTATTGATATGTACTTATTTGTAGCCATTTTTTATTTTAGTGCTTATGTTCCTTCTCCCCTTTTTATTTCTTCTTTTAACAATAATCCCTTTAGCATTTCTTGCATTTTTGGCTTGGTAGCAATAAACTCCCTTAGCCTTCTTCTGCCTGTGAAGCCCCTTATTTCCCCTTCAATTTTGAATGATAGCCTTTCTGGATAGAGTATTCTTGGATACAGTCCCTTGCTTTGCATCATTTGTAAAGTTCATTCCATTCTTTTCTGGCCTGATGTGTTTCTGTTGAGAAATCATTCGATAATCTAATGGGAGATCCCTTGTACGTAACGTTCTGTCTCTCTATTGCAGCCTTTAAGATTCTCTCTTTGTCCTGAACATTTGCTATCGTAATTACGACGTGTCTTGGTGTGGGTCTTTTTGGGTTCATCTTGTTTGGGACTCTTTGTGCTTGTGTGACTTTTTTCTTCCCCACATCAGGGAAGTTTCCTGACATTTCTTTAAATAGGTTTTTTAACCCTGGTTTCTCTTCTTGTCATTTTGGCACGTCTATTATTCATATGTTGGTTAATTTCATGTTGCCCCAAAGCTCCCATAGGCTCTCCTCCTGTCTTTTAATTTTTTTTCTCCAATTACAGTTAAGTTTGTGTGTGTTTTGCTTCCCTGTCTTCTAATTCACTAATTTGGTCCTCCACTTCTCCTAGTCTACTGTTGAAACTTTCCATGGTGTTTTCTATTGCAGCTATATCACTCTTTATTTCTTCTTGATTCTTACATAAGTTGTTGATTTTTTCATCCATCCAGTTTATGAATTGTATGACCCTTATTCTGAATTCTTTTTCTGACATATCACATGCCTCCATTTCACTTTGCTGCTTTTCTGACAATTTTTCCTTTTATTTCCTTTGGGTGTTGCTTTTTCTCCCCATTTTTGCTCTCACCAAAGGATCTAGGTGTTGAGTTGTGCAGGGGCTGCTCCTCTGACAACAGCGGTTCCTTGGGCGGCGGCTGCTCCTTGGGTGGTCATGGCAGTGGCTGCTCCTCAGTTGGCAGTGACTTCTCTTGTGGGTGCTGCTCACAGCAGTGGTGGCTCCTCTGGCTGGTGGGGGCAGACTACTTGCACAGCTGTTTCACCTCAGATGGGGGCAGGCTGCACATGAGGCTGCTGCTCCTTGGACGGGGGCAGGCTGCTTGTGTGGCTTCTGCTCATCAGGTGGGGGTAGGTTGCTCATGGGGCTGCTGCTCCTCGAGTGGGGGCGGGCTGCTCACAGAGCTGCTGCTCCTCGGACAGAGGCAGGCTGCTCGTGTGGCTCTCTCTTTGTTTCTTGATGAATCTGGCTAAAGGTTCATCAATCTTGGTTATCTTTTCAAAGAACCAACTCTTGGTTTTGTTGATCTTTTGTATAGTTTTTTTAGTCTCCATGTCATTTACTTCTGCTCTGATCATTATTATTTTCTTCCTTCTACTTCTCTGTGCTTTTCTTGTTGTTATCTTTCTAATTCTTTAAGTTGTGGTGTTAAACACTTTATTATTAATTTTTCTTGTTATTTGAGGTAGGTTGTAGCACTGTGAGCTCCCCGCTCAGTACTGCTTCTGCTATGTCCCATAGATTTTGGGTTGTTGTGTGTTCATTTTTATTTGTTTCCAGGATGTTCTTTATTTCTTCTTTGATCTTTTTGGTAACCCATTCTTTGTTTAATAGCATGCTAGTTTGCTTCCATGTGTTCGAATATTTTGGAGTGTTTTTTTATTGTTGTTGTTTTTTTGTAATTCATATATATTTTCATGCCATTGTGATCTGAGAAGGTTCTTGATATGATTTCAATCTTCTTAAACTTGTAGAGACATGTTTTATGTCCTAACATGTGGTCTATCTTTGAAAATGACCCAGGTGCACTTGAGAAGAAGGCATATTCTGTAGCTTTGGGTTGAAATGTTCTGAAAATGTCAATTAATTCCACCTGATCTAGGTGTCATTTAGAAACACTATTTTCTTGTTGATATTTTTGTCTAGAAGTTCTATCTAGTGAAGTCAGTGTGGTGTTAAAATCTCCTACCATGATTGTATTGCTGTTAATCTCTTCCTTGAAATTCTCTAGAAGATTTTTTTGAGATATTTGGATGCTCCTGTATCAAGTGCATATATATTTACCACAGTTATATCCTCTTGTTGTATTGATCACTTTAGTATTATTAAGTGGCCTTCATTATCTCTTGTTATCGCCTTAACCTTGAAGTCTATTTTGTCAGATATGAGTATTGCTACCCCAACTATCTTTTCATTTTCATTTTCCTGGAAAAATTTATTTCCATCCCTCCCCTTTCTTCCTGTGTGATCCTTCTGTTCTGAGGTGCTTCTCTTGTAGACAGCAATATATGGGTCATGTTTTCTTATCCATTCAGCTACTCTGTGTCTTTTGATTGGAACATTTTAGCCATTTATATTTAAGGTTACTATTAATGGTACTTATTTATTGCCATTCTTATTCTTTATACCTGTGTTTTTCTCTTTCTTTTTCTTATGACAGTCCCTTTAACATTTTCTTGTGTTGCTGTTTTATTTGTAATAAACTCTTCTAGCCATTTTTTTCTGTGAATCTCTTTATTCACCTTACATTTTTGAATGATAGTCTTGCTGGTTCAGTCCCTGGTTTTCATTACCTGTATATTTCATGCCATTCTCTTTTGGCCTAAAGTTTTTCTATTGAGAAGTTAGCTAACAGTGTAATGGGATATCCTTTGTAGGTAACTTTCTGTCTCTCTCTTGCAGCCTTGAAGATTCTTTCTTTGTCTTTGACGTTTGCCATTTTAATTAATATATGCCTTAGTATGGGTCTTTTGGGGTTCATCTTGATTGATATTCTCTGTGTTTCCTGGACTCAAGTGACTTTTTCTTCACCAGGTTAGGGAAATTTTCTGCCATTACATCTCAAAGAGGCTCTCTATTCCTTCCTCAGATTCTTCTGCTTCTGACATCCCTATTATGCAGATGTTATTATGTTTCATGTCGCCCAAAGCTCCCATAGACTCACTTCCTGCTTTTTTTAAAATACCGTATTTGCCGGCGTATAAGACGACTGGGCGTATAAGACGACCCCCTAACATTTCCACTCAAAATACAGAGTTTGTTATATACTCGCCGTATAAGACTACCCCCTCTTCCGCACACCTTCCACACACCAAATAAAAGGTAAAACAATATCAGATTTGATTTTAACATTTTAA
>NW_006282204.1:762299-763545 GCF_000327345.1 Myotis davidii
ACAAAAGATTTTTATTATTGTTTCAATCACTCTGTTCATGTTGGTGTAGTTCTCATTAAGTCCCTTAATATTCTCATTATTTCTTATAATTCTCATTAAGTTGCGTGTAGTTCTCAATGAATTGAGCAGGAAAGGCTGAAAGACCTTGAATCATTTGATTTTCAAATTTGCTATTGTGAAATGTAAATATATGTATTTTTTTGTGGGTACAGAATAATTCATTGAAAATCATTCGTGTTGTCCCCAAATTCCCTTAAACTCTCCTGCTTTTTAATTTTTTTTCCCATTTGCTGCTCTGAATGGGTGTTTTTTTTTTTTAAATATATTTTATTAATTTTTTACAGAGAGGAAGGGAGAGAGATAGAGAGTTAGAAACATCGATGAGAGAGAAACATCGATCAGCTGCCTCCTGCACACCTCCCACTGGGGATGTGCCCGCAACTCAGATACATGCCCTTGACCGGAATCGAACCCGGGACCCTTCGGTCCGCAGGCTGACGCTCTATCCACTGAGCCAAACCGGTTTCGGCTGAATGGGTGTTTTTGTCTACCTTGTCTTCTAATTCACTGATTTTATCCTCAGCCTCTTCTAGTCTACTGCTGAATCCTTTCAGGGGGTTCTTTATTTCAGCTCTGTTATTCCTCATTTCCAATTGTTTTAAGCTTTCTGTTATTGTTTATTGTTTTAAGCTTTCTTTTCATGTTGGCATAGCTCTCATTAAGACCCTTATAATTCGAATTAAGTTTCTTGTAGTTCTCACTGAATTGTTTGTGCACCCTTAATACTATTACTCTGAATTCTGTGTGTGTGTGTGTGCACACGCTCTTTCCTCTGACTCCAGTTCCTCCCCAGAATGAGAGACATGCCCCTCCCTCACACACACACACACACACACACACACACACACACACACACCCCTGCCTGCCTTGGGCTACTTTCTAAAGGGAAGGATGGAAGAGATGGATGCACCCATCCTGAACCAGCAGTGGTAGAAACAGCTACCATCCGCACTTAAAGAAAGCTTGGCTATCTTAGAATCAAACCTCAGTCTGGCTGTGAATCTCTCTGGGGTTTGTTTGATATGTTTTCACATCCCAATGTTCCTGAATTCACAAAAATATTTTGGCTCCAACTATATGCTAGATCCCATGCCTGGGAGAGAGAGAGGGGTGTCTTCCAAATAGACGACATACTCCAACCCGCTGGGGCTTGTGTTCATTCTCCCAACAGTCCTCTTTATTTTAT
>NW_006282204.1:765128-765596 GCF_000327345.1 Myotis davidii
TTCCCCTGGGAGGAACTGACAAGCCAATTGGCTGTGAGGACCAGCTCAAATACAAAGGAAAAGCTGCTGACGGGTCAGGACTTGCTTCAGTGTGGCTTTGGTGCTCACTTAGTCTTCCCCCTGAGTGTGTCTCTTATGGATGTCACAGAGCTGCAAACTGGATGGTCCCACTCTGACCCCTGGGTACACTGGCTCCTGGATCTGTAGGGAGGTACTAATCTAGCCTCTGTCTGAGGCTATCCAGCAAAAGCCTCCCTGCAGGGCTTGGGCGGGGCGCATCCCATGTCATCAACAGGGTGGGGCTAGCAGTTGTGGCTGCTCTCAGAGCCCAGCTTCTCAGTGTCTCGGCAATTGCTACAAGCCCCTCCGAGAGAAAGCTGCCCTCAAGTTCCGACTGCTGCCAGTCCCGCTTCTCCCGTCTGAGTCTGGGTCCCCAGAGACTCGCCCGGAACTGGAGGCCCGAGCCAG
>NW_006282204.1:765612-767268 GCF_000327345.1 Myotis davidii
ATGCTTTTCTCTTTCCTTCTAGTTGTAGAATTTCCACTCAGCCAGCCTTCCTGTGGTTCTGGATGATGTCCGTTCCGTCTTTTAGTTGTATTTTTGAAGTGGTTGTTCGAGGCAGCAAACTCCGGTGTTTACCTATGCCGCCATCTTGGTTTTTCTCCTTCTCTGAATTCTTTATCTGGCAAATTATTTACCTCTATGTCATTTAGTTCCTGTTCTGTTTTTTTTCCATGTCTTTAATTTTGGGGATTGTTTCTTTGTCTCACCAGTTTGCTATCCCTTTGTTTTTGTTTCTGTGTATTAGATAAAACTGCTGTGCCACCCAGATTTTGTGGGATAGTCTTATGCAGTAGGTATTTTGTGGGACCCAGTGGTCCTGTCTCTTAGACCTCCTGAGCTGGGTTTTCTAGGAAAGCCCCTTAGTTGAGTTATTTGGCTTCTCCTGTTGTTTTGGGTTTTGAGTGTTATTGCCCTGTTCATGGATGAAGCCTCCTCTCAGACTGGCTGACTATGTGCCACCCCTAAGCATGTCACAAAAGCTGTGGTAGAGATGCTGACCAAACAAAACAAAATAGAACAGGACAAAATATAAAGTAGAAGATAGAAAACAAAAGTGTACATAAGACCCCTACAGCACCAACAAACGCAACCACTAGAAAAGAGAGCATTCAGAAAGAGAAGAGAGAGCAAGAACGGTAGAAAAAAATAAAGAAAAAAATACAAGGACAAAAGAAAACAAAAGAAGCACAAACAAAAAACCAACAGAAAATGGTGGCGGAATATATAGATGCAGAACTGAAATAAAGAAAGTAAAAGTAAAGAATTAGAGGCATAGGGGCAGGAAAAAGGTTTAAAATAAGAGAAGGGAGAAACAAAATGAAAAAACAAGAAAATAATTTATAAAGGAAAATGTAGGAGAAAGCAGATAGACTTATAATAAGAAAAAGGATGAAAAAGCAGGAGAAAAAGAGAAAAAAACTGAGTAGTCAAAAAAAAGAAAACTGAGCAGCAAAAGGAAAGAGGAAAGTTAGATATATGAATGAAACAACAGAGACTAGAATAATAAGAAATCAATAACACAGATAGATATAGAATATTTATTTAAAAAGGCAAAAGAAAGAAAGGGAAGAGAAAAATAAAAAAGAAAATAGAGGGAAAAAGTGAGGAAAAGAGAAGAAAAAAGTAAAAAAGAAAGAAAGAAAGAAAGTGAATTGGCATTTGTTTCAGCCGAGTGTAGTGCTCTCTGGGAGCTCACTTAGACCCCACTCTTCTCTGTCTGCCAATTCTGAGCTTCCTGTTCTGGAGGTGGCTGCTGACACCGTCAGGGACTGCCCTCCTTTGGCTTTCAGCTCCTGCTTGAAGCTCCAAGTGATCCACCTATTCACTGTTTGTGTCTCCACAGGCCTTGGCTGCCTGAAGAAGGGCCAATCTGCCCCCTGAAGCAGGTTTGTTAGCACCGTGGGGTCAGGGCTGGTCAGCAAACTTCCCCTGGCTCCCCAGGCTCCACCTCTGCCCACCTCTGCCTGCTGGCCATCTGTCCGTCTTAATCACTCACTAGCCTGTTTCTGAAAGGGCTTCAGGTGGGAGGTGCTGTTTAGCTTTTAGGAAATACGGTGGGTGTGTTTCCCTGTCCCAGAACCACTCCTCCCCAAGTCGCCC
>NW_006282204.1:767291-776354 GCF_000327345.1 Myotis davidii
CTTGGCCGGACAGAGATCCTGTGTGGAGACCAATGGGGCTGGCTGTAAACCTGGAGTTGTTATCAGTTCTCCTGTGTGGGGAAATTATCAGTCTGGTTCCCAGGATAGTGGAGTGGGTGGCTCCTCCCCCAGACCTGTCACCGAGGGCTCCTTGAGACTGTTCAAATCTGTAATTTTGGCCTCTGCTTTTGTTCCTCGGTTAAGCTCCAAATGCAGGGTGTGGTGGCATGCTGTGGGTGGGACAGGCTGTGCCACTTAAGGCATTGTTTTTTTTCTTTTCCTGCCCTGTGGCTGCTGGGGTCCTATGACCAAATGCTCCTGGCTGCTGTTTTTCCAAGTATCATATCCTCAGGAAAGAATTTAAAATAAGAAGGGAAGGAAGAATCACTCCTAATAGTGTTTTACTTCATAATATCCAATTTCTATTTGGATGCTGCAATTTAATTCTAGATGAGGTTAACTGATTTCTTAACAAGAATTTTCTTTTTAATATTTTATCAAGGTCACGTTTTTGGAGCACTTCATACTCTAAACCAGATCTGGTTGCTTGACACCAACTTGGTGTGTCTGTTTATGTAGGCATCCTTATTTGCCCTCAGTACCCTGACAGACTGAATATCAGTATCTGGAAACACAATCTAGGTCAGCAGTCGCCATCTTGTGGTCTGGGGACCACTGGTGGTCCATGAGAAAATTTTGGTGATCCACAGAAAAATTTGGACTTTATTTGCATTTTTAAAAAAACACTTGAATATTTTCAAAGAGTGCATGAAAATATGCAAAAGCAAGTAATTGCTCTAACAAAAATGACTGTTGGAGATAAATCCTCATTAAAAGCTTCTTATCTGATAGCACTTCAGATCTCGAAAAATAAAAAGCCGTATATGATTGGAGAAGAATTAATTCAGCCTTGCATGTTACAAGCCTGGGAAGAGGTTTTGGGAAGGCAGGCTGTCCAGACGCTGAAAGCAATTCCTATGTCTGTTAACACTGTCAAATGCAGAATCGAAGACATGGCTGAAGATACTGAAAATCAAGTTATAAAAATGGTGAAAAACTCACCATTTTATTCAATTCAGCTTGACGAATCAATGGTGAAAGTAACAAGGCGCTTTGTTATGTGTGGAGAGCTGCAGGAAGAACTACTTTGTTGGCTCAGCTTGCCGGTGGAACAACTAGCTCTGGGATTTCTGAAACAGATTAATAGTTATTTCCTGGAACTCGGAATTGAATGGGAAGAATGTACAGACGGTGCCGCAAACATGACTGACATCTTTCAGGAATTGTTGCAAAGGTGAAAAATGTTGGCCACTCTGACATTTTGTCTACACACTGCATTATACATTGTGAGCAATTTGCGGCGAAAAAAATTTCCCCAGAACTACACGAGGTATCATCAGATGTTATTAAAATTATAAGTGAAATTCAACAGAAAGCACTCAGTTCTCAAATATTTGAGGCGCTTTGCGAAGAAGTGGGTTCCTAGTATAGTCACCTTCACGCTGAGGAGAGACGGCTGTCGAGGGGCAAGATACTAACCCAACTGTTCGCCCTGCGCGAAGAGGTAAAAATATCTTCCCAAGGTAAATTCCAGTCATTCTTATCAAGACCCCATTTTTGGATCTCCATTAAAAGTGAATACCCATTGCTGAGTGAAAAAGCAATGAATATTTTGATTCAATTTTCAACAATATATTTGTGCGAAAAAAACATTTTCATCTGTCACAGCAATTAAAACTCAGTACCGGTCTCGGTTTGAAATAAATACGGCTCTCCGTCTTGCAGTAACATCATTGGAGCCAAAAATCCATAAACTTATTTCAAGCAAACAGGAGCAAATATCACACTCTAAAAATGTGTAATACTTAAGCTTCAATTATTTTGTAAAAATTAATATTTTAATAAATTTGTTACAATTAAACAACCTTTGATTTTGTTATAATTAAATAAGTATTTATAATGTTGTTATATCAAATAGGTACATTTCATATTAATAAAATGGAAGTGCTCTGATCATTATTTTACAAATGTATTTTATCTCTTTTTAAAAAATCATACTAGTGGCCTGTGAGATTTAAAATTACGAATTTAGTGGTCCGTGAGGTCCAAAAGTTTGGCGACCGCTGATCTAGGTATTTTCTGATTATGCCAATGATAGTATTTACAATATTTTATGTTGAGTGATAATAACTATGTAAATTTCCATTAAAAGCTGCAATAGTCATAGTTATTTTATATCTAATGATAAATTCAAGAAAAAGTAGTTTTTTAAATGTTTTAATTTTCATCTTTTATTCATTCAAAAAATACTTTTAAGCACTTAGTGTCAAACGTTTTATAATGTGCTGAGGAAGTAGTGGTGAGCCGAGCAGACCAGTGTCTATTCTCAATGTGCTTCAACTTTTAGGGCACTCGTAATAAAACCAAGGTATTTTTATTTCAGATTTTCAGGTTGTTTGACTTGACCGTATTATTTCTCTCTGATTGGCAGCACACTTTGCTATATCTCTTGGAGGCTTCATTTATTTAATCAGCTACTTTCCAGCTCCCAGGATCTCTTCAAGTTACGCACAGATGACACTCATCAAGAAGCTGGCTTTTTCCCTCAGCTCAAATGTTGTCATGGCCCTGGGAACCAAGTACCTTGTCAGGGCAGAGACAGACAGTGAGTGGTAACCTTGTACACTTCGCCGCGTTCTCATAGGGTATCACAGTTTTAATATTACTGACACTAAAAAAATTCACACTACTTTATACTGTTGCCTTTAGTGCATGAGTTTGCACATTCCCTCCATAAATTTACTCAGGTCTTTTAAAAATTTTAAATGTCTTTATTGATTGCAGAGAGAGGAAGGGACAGGGAGAGAAGGATAGAAACATCAATTATGACAGAATATCATTGACGGGTTGCCTCCTACATTGCCTACTGCAGATCCAGCCCCAACCTGGGCATGTGCCCTGACTGGGAATCAAACTGTGACCTCCTGTTTTATAGGTCGATGCTCAACCACTGAGCAACACTGGCCGGGCCTCAGGTCTGTTAGGGTTAGGGTTAGGGTTTATTTTGATAGAGACATGCTGAATACAAAGGGCTGAAATAAATGAGTCATCATTAACATAAAATAATAGAACATTTTAATAAAAATTAATATTTTTTCTTGAACATTAACTTAGCAGACACTGAATATCTGCACAACTTTAATAAGCGTAACACAAATAAACCTAATTTTCTTGTTCTCCGAAAGTGAAATATTTCCTGTCTTGCCCACCTCACAAGTCAGTCCAAGACTAATGACATGGCAATCAGCTGCTAAAATATTCGCTGCTGGTATTAGTGGAGAGAAATGGTGTGCCTGCACGTAAGGCGCGTAAGGAAAATGAATGAAACATAATTGTAGTAATCAGTCATTAGCGAACGTTGTAGTTCGTTATTAATAATTATGTATAACAGGATATTGTAAAAATTAAGTTATGAAATTTTTGTTAAAACATTTCTTACATACCATTATATTGGCTGGGTTGCAAAAATATTCGTTGTGGGCCACATGCAGCTCGCAGGCTGTGAGTTTGACATGCTTGGTCTAAACCTATAGCTCTGCTTATTTTTTGTAAAACTCATTTTCCTGACTTTTTAGTATATTTTATTTTTGTTTAATTTATTACTGATTGTCTTTGTCATAGTAGGAAGCATATTACATGATTACTTGCTCAGATGTCCTAAATTCTAACAGCATAAGAAAGTAGCTGAATATAATAGTAATCTCTAGAGAACATTAACTTTTTTCACTCTTTCATTATGATACACATGAATAACTTTGTGTCAGTTGCCACCTAAATTTAATGTCTCCTGTTACCTCTTAGAAATTGGAATTAAATGGAGTAACGTCTTCTCACCAAATACGGTGGAGAACTTTGTCTTTGCCTATATACTGGGAATATTTTTACTTGATGCTGTTTTGTACGGCCTTGTGGCTTGGTACATAGAAGCCGTCTTTCCCGGAGAGTATGGTGTGCCCAAGCCATGGAACTTCTTTTTGCTGGTGAGTTGTACTGCTTCTGTTATTGAGAGAGGCCACAGTCCTATGGACATGATCTGTAATTTATATAAAAGGCAGCAGTAGTTAATTTTGCCCTGTCTATAATTGAATCAATAGGTCAGGTGAAAGAATCATTCTAATTACTTCAGGCATATGAATTCACTAACCTTTCCCTAATACACTATAAAGCCTCTACTATATATGTAATCTGTATTTCATGGCCTGCCATCCAAAACTTTAATAATCCATCACTTTTGCAGGCTAGTGTTTCATAAGGGATTGGACGCCAGCATAACAGAGTTAACATACGGTGGCGTCTCCGGGTACTAACACGGGGAAGTTTCGTTATGTTCCATTTCTTGCTTGGCACTCACCACGTTTGGTTACCCACACTCTTCACAGCCAGAGCCACAGCAAAATGGGCAGCATGTCTCCCTTCTTTTTTCCCCTTATTATTACTGGCTTCTGTGTTGCTAAGAGGAGAGATGGCCGAGTGATAGGATATGTGACCTCATGTTGCAGTGATTTCCTTTTGTTTCTCTCAGATGGTTATGATTAAATAGAGTCATCTCTTTTTATGCCTTGGGGGTTCAAATTATAGCCAGTTAGTTCTAAAACTTAATCCCAAGCAATGTTCTGCCCATCTCAACATAAAGGGTAGCAGGCTAACTGACTTTCTACTGTGTTTTCTTCAGTGGTTTTTTGCAATGATTACATTTTATTCTCGTCTTAGCCCTCTTACTGGTTTGGGGAAAAACCAAAGACAACAAATGAATCAAGGCAATTTTACAAGACAATTGAAACCAAGTATTTTGAAGCTGAACCTACTGATTTGGCGGCAGGTATCCAGCTCCAACATTTGTGCAAGGTATTGTTTCACACATCTCTTTTCTTGATGAAACTGATGCTTAGTTTACAATTCATTGTCAATGTTTTTGTTATTGGAAATACCAAGAAACAGATCACATGATAATAAAAGAGGGCATTCTGCTTACTTCCTTTGAGAAAGATATAAATGAAATTTATACAAGATATAATAAAATTTTCTCCTTCCTCCAGAATAGTATCAGGCTTTCTATAAACTATAACTGTGGTCTTCTATGAATATACTCATTTTAAAATGTAGAGTCTAGAAAAGTGATTTTCAACTGGTGTGCCACAGTGTTTTAAAATGTGATTATTTAAGGGCACTAATCTCTTTTTTCTGAGATTGTCAAAATAAAAATGACAACAGCCAACACAAAAATAGCCATCCAGTGTGAATGAATCAAAATTATACCAATTTTTATCAGATCAGCAAGAAATATATTTTTTGGTGTGCCACAGAAATTTTAGTAATTAGTTTGTGCATGCCACGAGATGAAAAGGGTGAAAATCACTGGTCTAGAACATTAGTTTCTGTTCACAATGTTTTGCACTTGTCTATCTGTACTCTCCTCTGTCAGGGAAGGAAGGGATTCTTGTATCTCTCAATCTATCTGGATCAATTGCAGGCATGTAGCATTCAGGTATCCTGTGTACTAACTGGCAATGCATTGCCTCTTGAAGGTCTACCTACCTTGATTTGAGTTCCTAACCCTACAGCTTTGGTAATCACAGATCCTTCCATGCAAATTCAGGTTAATTTTGGAGGTGTTTCTACTCCAGTGTGCTATATGCAGGTCTCTTGGTTCTGTAAGCCAAATACAAAACTCGTGTTTTGCTCCTCAGGATTGCTTTTGGCTATTTGGGGTTTTTTTGTGGTTCATACAAATCTGGTCATTGTTTGTTCTGTTTCTTTTTTAAAATGCCATTGCAGTTTTGATGGGATTCCATTAAATCTGTATATTGTTTTGAGTAATATGGACATTTTAACTATCTTGATTCTTCCAATCCATGAACATGGAATATCTATTCATTTCTCTGTATCTTTTTCAATTGCTTTTAATAATGTCATGTCGTTTTCAATGCATACATCTTTCACATACTTTGTCACAGTATTTTATTCTTTTTGTTTCAATTATAAAATAAATTTTTTCTATTTCCTCTTCTGAAATTTCATTGTTAGTATGTAGGAATTCAATGTGGTTTTGTATATTTATTTTGTATTCTACAACATTACTGTATTTGTTTATTTTTTCTAATAGTTTTTTGGTGGAGTCTTTAGGCTTTCTATATACAGAATCATGTCATCTGCAAAAAGTGACACTTTTACTTCTTTATTCCCAACTTGGATGCCTTTTATATCTTTCTCTTGCTTGAGTATATCTTTCTGATTGCTCTGGCTAGGCCCTCCAGTACTATGTTTAAGAGTGGACAGACTTGTCTTGTTCCTGATCTTAGAGAAAAAAGCTTTCAATGTTTCACTATGAAGTATATTAGCTGAGGGTTTGTCATATATGGCCTTTATTATGTTGAGGTACTTTACTTCTATACTCATTTTATTGAATGTTTTAATAATGAATGGATGCTGTATCTTGTCAAATGCTTTTTCTACATCTATTGATATGATCATATGATTTTATCCTTTATTTTGTTAATGTGGTGTATTACATTGATTAATTTGTGTATGTTGAACTATCCTTGCCTCCTTCAACTGAACCCCTCTTAATCATGATGTATTATCTTTTTAAAGTATTATTGAATTCAATTTGCTAGTATTTTGTTTAGCATTTTTACATCTGTATTTATGAGAGATATTAGTCTATAGTTTTCTTTTGTTATTGCTACATTTGCCAGTTTGGTCTTAAGGTTATGATGGCCTCATAAAATGTGTTGGGAAGTGTTGCCTGTCTTTTAGTTGTTTGGAAGAATTTGAGAAGGACAGGTATTAAATCTTCTTTCTCTGAAAATATGGCTACTGTGGATGCTGGCCACCCTCCCAACAATAACCTCAGCTGAACAGTCACCTCACACGAAATGAGGCCCATTTTCTTGTGGGATTGTCTTTGTTGCGGCTATACTACAAGCCAACTCTTCTCTGTTCGCGCACAGGTGCTGATCTCAAGAGCATTCCTACACACCAATTTCTGTCTTACATACACTTCCTGGATGCTAACTCCTATATTAAGGTGTACTTTCCAGAAAACCTGATTGGTGATTGTCTGTACCTGAGTGAACTGAAAAAGCAGACGACAAGATGAGAGGTAGACTAAAGTACAGTGGGGCCTTGACTTACGAGTGTCCCGACTAACGAGTTTTTTGAGATACCAGCTGTTTCTCGGCTGATTTTTTGCATTGAGTTGATAGAATAATTTGAGTAAACGAGCACCTTAACGAGCTCAGTCTCGGAACGAAATAAACTCGTAAGTCAAGGCCCCACTGTATAAAGAAGCAGTACAATGTCCACACGTGGTGAATTGGGGTGGTATTCAAGGGAAAAGAAATTTTCCTTTGGTGTCATGTTTCAAGTGTTTGAAAAAAAATGTGGGGAAAGTAATTATAGGGATTATGGAAGTGGATGGATATTGTTGGGTGAACTGATACACTGGAGATGGAAAATGAAAGACAGAATGTGATTACCCATTAGAGGCTAGCTGAAATCCAGTGAGATTACCAGGAAGCATATGACAATATTTTCCTCTCCAGCAACCAAAGAGCATAAGAGCTGAGAACATTGCCCTATACTGAAACATAGGAAGAGCAGGGCTCTAGAGAAGGTTAAATTCCTAATTAAGCAGGTCTGTCATCCTAGGATGGGGATGGGGGGGCGATCTTTCTTGGGAAGGAATATAACATGGATACATAGGATAGGAAATGTAAGATGCAAAAATCTTGAGTTCCAATTTCCCCTGAACCCTCAGCCTGCCAAAATGGCTCACTCCCCCCATTTAGGGGCAAGTATTTCTTTCTCTCTTCCTTGAAGATGATACAGTAGCCTCTGCCCCACAAGACAATCTACACCTCCTTCTGGAAACTAGAAATATAACTTGGGTGATGTCACAAAAGGCGGTAGACAGCCTCTAAGAGGACCTTCAGTGACCCACATCTCTTGATTTTCATGTCATTGAGTAGGACTGGCCTGTAGAACTAATAAAAACTGCACAAGTGACAGACTGCCTCCAGGGCTAAGTCACAGAAGGGGAAGTCAGATTCTAACTTATGAGGATACTCAAGCAGTCACCTAAATGACTGAAGAGAGTCTCACATGGGATGAAATGACTCCTTCTCCCAGCAACTAGTACCGACTGTCGGCCTTTTGAGTAAGCTACTTTAAAGTGGACCCTCCCATCTTGATCAAGCTTTTAGATGACTATAGCCCTTGCTAACATTTTAAATACAAAATCATGAGACAAAGCTGCCCAGTTCAGCATTCCTGAGGCCAGAAACTATGAGAAAATTACATATTTATTGTTGCTTCAAGCCACTTTGTTCTGGGTCATTTATTACTCATCAATAAACTTTAAATAGATTTGGCACCTGGAAGTAGGATGCTGCCATAACAAGTAACTAATAATGTGGGAGTAGTTTTGGGATTGGAAAGTGAGGAAAGCTGGAAGAACCTTGAAGAGAGTTTCTGGTGGAGCTTAAAGGGCCTAGAGTAGATTGTTAACAAAAGCCAAATGGTCTTGGAGGTGGCTGCCACTGAAGGCTTAACCAGTGGTTTTCAACCTTCTGGCCCTTTAAATATAGTTCCTCATGTTGTGACCCAACCATAAAATTATTTTCGTTGCTACTTCATAATGTAATGTTGCTACTGTTATGAATCGTAATGTAAATATCTGATATGCAGGTTGGCCTTAGGCGACTCCTGTGACTGCCAAAGGGGTTGCGACCCACAGGTTGAGAACCGCTGGCTTAAGTGGAAGTGAGGAACTGCTGTTTAAACTGGAGGAAAGAATATTCCTATTATATAACAACTAGTGGCCCGGTGCACAAATTCTTACACATTGAAAGGAAATTAATTAGAAGAAATATTTTAATATTGCTATTCACCTTTTCTCTATAATAGAAGTGTCAGAGGTGAAAGAAAAATAGTAAAATGTACATGAAAATAATATGTAAATTGATTAATAAATAAACAATAACAACATGATATAACAACAAC
>NW_006282204.1:776560-793415 GCF_000327345.1 Myotis davidii
CTGTCTTCGAATTAATTTAAATGGGAGGCCAGTGTCAGATAGGGACAAATCAATTCTTGGAATCAGAACAACCTCTCCTTTGCAGATCCTATTAATACTTCAGCCTTGATAATGTTAGGTTGTAATCTTGTGATAATAAATCTGGTATCATTAAAAGACCCCATTTACTATTAAGATTTCTCAGTAGCATAATGATTGCACCTTCTTGCCAAATAAATTGAATTTACAGATATCATTTAAAAGAGCATTCAGCTTAATATTAAAAACCCTGGCTACCAAGTCAGATCTGTTTTCACTTTTTTTGCCAGCGTTTTAAATTATTTATAATATCTGCCCATTTGGGGTTGCACGTCATAGTTACAAATAAATAGGGCTTGCCATACTTAGTTACAATTGCCATAGCATCCTGATATCACTGCTGCATATTTCAGGAACTACCATTAAAAGATGATGGAAGTATTATTATTTTACCAATCGGCACATTGTCATTTTCAGATCTAGATGTGAGATAATCCATCAAACCACTATATTTTCCAACTCTCAACTTAGATTGGTTGCTTTAATGAAATTTACCTGATTGGCTTCCATTTTTGAATATGAATCGACAATATGCTGTTGAGTGTCCTGCATTTAAAATAGGATTGAACGTGTCCCAGATGGAGAGATGAAATCCACAATATTGCATTTGTGTGACTTGCGTCCTTACATTTAATCTAGTATTATTGTCAATTACACTGTTGTCTCTGAGTCTTAAGGCAATATCTGTTTCCCAGCCTTTTTCACCATGTGGAAAAAGAATAGGATACATCACCCTGACTGGTTTGGCTCAGTGGATAGAGCGTCGGCCTGCAAACTGAAGGGTCCCAGGTTCGATTCTGGTCAGGGCATGTACTTTGGTTGCGCTCCCAGTGGGGAGTGTGCAGTAGACAGCTCCCAGTGGGGAGTGTGCAGTAGACTGCATGCACTCCCAGTGGGGAGTGTGCAGTAGACAGCTGATCGATGTTTCTCTCTCATCAATGTTTCTAGCTCTCTATCCCTCTCCCTTCCTCTTTGTAAAAAATCAATAAAATATATATTTAAAAACAATAATCAAAGCCAGGTGGTAGCATGGGGAAGAACAATTGTTTTTAATAAGTGGCAAGTATGGAGTGCCAGTCTGGGACACCTGATCCACAAATGATTGTTAAAAAATCTCAGTTTTCTTGAGGCAAGTTAGATGGATAGCCAATGAGGGTATTGCTCAAGCCATACAACTAGAAGCAAGAGAAGTAGATCATCAAGAGTTGAGGACAGGTGCCCAGTGCAAATTAATGGTCTCTTTCACCGTTTCCAGTGTTCAGAGCTGACGACACCCATTGACTGAAGGAAGAGCTGGATTGCTAAGGAAAACACTCAGCAACATCATTGCAAATGTACTTGATAATGACTACACACCTTTTGCAAAGGGATGTCAACCATTTGAGTAACCATATCATCATGGACCACTTATTAGAGCAGGGGATATGCAGGCTGGGTAATTAATGGAATTCTGGCCCTTGTCTGGCATATAGTGGGTACACTGGGACTATAGACCCACTTAGTGGGCATTTTCACAGTATTTGCCGGGAGCCGGTCCATCCTTGCTGTTTCAAGGGACCTGGCATATATGGCATACTGTTCTTAATATATTTGTTCACCTTCTTGGCACTATGTGTTTTAACCAAGGTCACCTCTCCGAGAAAGGTTGTTTCCCCAGGTAGAGATTTCCCCCTGAAGTTAGGGAGGGAATAAAACCCCTTCACTAAGTGCCATGCGGGTAATTAATCTCTTTAACTACAAACAATCATGCTTAAGCTACATAATCTGCGACCGAACCTGGCTGGAGAACGTAAACCGAACCTGGCTGGAGAACCTAGCGAGAGAACATGGCTACAGAACCTGGCTGGAGAACCTGGACAACCTGGCTGGAGAACCTAGCAAGAGAACATGGACACAGAACTTGGCTGGAGATTGTGGCTAGAGATCCTGGCAAGGCTGCTGATCAACTGAACGCTGTCTCTGTACCGTTCCTTCTTCGTCGACTCCGTCCACACCTTTGGGGACCCCTGGACCTGCTGGGGTTGGACCCCAGCAGTCAAATGTAATTAGAAATGACATACTTGGTAGTTATATTAACCCATGTATTGACCCCTTGGCCTCAGGAAGAGCTGTCTTACTGGGGAAAATCAAGTGGAATCCTTTGAAAATCAAAAGCAATATCCCATTCTGGGGGCAGTGGCAGAGATTAGAGTGGCATGAGTGACAATACCCCAATATATCTCCCTCCATTTAATTTACCACTTTAGTTTTTGCAAAAATCTATCCAGGTGGATCCTAGGGGATGACAAATACCAGAAACTCAAGCAAATAGCACCTAGTTACAGCTGTTGTGCCAGATGGGGGCTTTTCATCTATGGTAGGAGATAGACACAGCCCAAAAACATGATACTGGGCCATTGATATGGCACCTTCTTTTTTTCCATCACCATCAGAAATGAGGATCATAGACTTTTGTATTCGTTTGAAATGAGCAACAACAGTACTCAAGTATTTGTCCAGGGCTATAAATTCCTTGGCCCTCTGTTCTAATATAATATGAACAGACCTGGACTTTCCATTCATCTTGCAGAGTGTCACTCTGGTCCACTATATGATAGTTGGACCAGATAAACAAGAAATGGGAAGTATGTTGGAAGCCTTGGTAAGACACATGTACTCTAAGGAGGGGACAGATAAAGCTTATAAAGATTCAGGGGGCTCACTACACCAGTAATATTTTAGGAGTTTAGTTGTCTGGGACCTGCCAGTTATTCTTTCCAGAGTAAAGGAGGACTTAGTGTAGTTTACATCTCTCACCATGAAAAAGGAAGAATAATGCCTAGTAGGCCATTGTGTACACAGGGATACTGCCTTTCCCTATACTAAATGATGTGAAAAGCTGCCACTTCTGAGTGGAGTCCAGAGCATGAATGGGGGCTGTAGCAGGTCCAAGCTGTATCAAAACCAGCCCTGCTGCTTGGGCATCACAACCCAGAAGACCCTGGTATTAGAGGTGTAATGATGGAAGAAGATATGCTGATTTCATGGCAAGCTTCAGTGGGAGAATAACAATGCTGATCTGCAATTGAAGCTGAGAACTATATCTTTCAAAAACAGTTCCTGGTATGCCTTTGGGCTTGGTAGAGATGAAGCATGGGGCACCAAGTAATGCTGTGTCCAGAATGGCCATTATGAGAGGGTTTCAAGATCGTGGTGGAGTAGGTGGAAGCTATACTTACTTCCCAGGATCAAACTGGAATTATAACTAAATCTATAATAATAAAAGTGAAATATGCTAATTAGATTGGATATCCTTCTGGACGTCCTTCGGGACAACCTTCCGGACAAAGTCGGGGCTGCGAGGGAAGCCTGGGTCCCGGGTGCCAGAGGGAAGCTGGTGCTGGCAGCTGGGGGAAGGAAGGCCTACTCTTGCATGAATTTTGTGCATCAGGCCTCTAGTTAAAGAATAATCATCCTGAATAACCAACTGGAGACTAGCTGAAGAGAAGACTTTTAACCAGGGAAGAAGCCATACCAAGACTGATAGGAAGGTTGGAGATGTGAAAAGGCCTGGTCCCACTCCCATGAGTGGCAGCTGAGGTTCTGGAGGGTTATTTCAGCGGAAGGAACGTTCCCACTGAGAAGGTGGATCCTAAACGATAATCCTGACTCCCCAGCCCAGAGCACCAGAACCAGGAAGAAGCGTCCACATAATATTCAGTTGTGAAAAAGTAGAAGTGTTTCTGTCTACCATTGGAAGACCACTGGAGACACAGGCACCCTCTTAAATGGCCAAACACACAAAATTTTGTTCACAGCTATTCATCCTGGGCTCCAGCAGAGGGAGGGTGGACTGGACTAGAATTGCCTGAGGAGAGTCTGGGGTTTGTGGCTGTGGGGAGGGAGCTGAGGTGACAGCCACCATACAGCAGACGCCAACCTTCTTGGATGGAGCACTCTTCTCTGTGAGGCATCAGTCTTGGGAAAAGCAATTGCCTCACCTTCTGGACACCCTCTCATCCCACCCTGCAGAATTCAGGCCCTGCTGAAGAGTGAGCTGCATGGCCAGGGCGTTAGAGGTCTGGACAGACTCAGGGGGTGTCAGTGCCTGAGTTGTGTGGCTTTGGGGAAGGGGCCATTCCCCCACTTACCCGTGACCCTGACTGGCACCTCCCCCTTCTCACCCTTCCCTCATGGAAGATCTGACTGAACCACCTTCCTGGGTTCTGGCTAAACCAATCTCTGGGCTTCAGAGGCCCCACTCACCCAACTTCTAGTGACTCCACCCAGCTAGGTTCAGGGCAAAATTTGTACAGACACACTCATGTGACCCTGGGGCAGGAACCACACCCATTACCTTTCCTGAAGCCTGACCAGCACCTTCCCCTCACAGGAGATCCTTCTGACTCCACCAGAGGCTTTTTCAGTGACTGGGCCTAACAAGTAGCCAGCAGGCAAAAGCAGGTGGAGACAGACCTTGGGAACCCTTGGAACATTTGCTGACCTGCCTCTGGCCCAATGCTGGAAAAACTTGGTGCGCAGCTTGGTCCTTTCTACATGCACCCAGGCCCAGCAGAGGCCACCACAAACTATGACTTGCTTGTAGCTCCAAACAGGTTGCTGAGGGCCAGTCACACACCTGCCTGACATTAACCTGCCCTGCAGGCCCTCCAAAGAGGCTCAGAACCAACACACCCAGTGGCTAGCTTCAGACAACATTGGAGCAGGATCCAACAACTCCACAAGAAGCATATTCAAAGGGAGATCTCAGCAGGCACTAAACCTGCTGAATTCTTCTTTGTGTGGTCAGCACCTGCACAACAGTTTGCATGCTATAGTCATGGTTGAGCCTCATAGGCAGCCAGCATGAGTGTCAATCCCATGCACAAAGGGGCCAATAACAAGCAAGACTCAATCACAAAAGGAGGGCCCACATAACACACACAAAGGACATTCCTAGTGCACCCAGCTCAGGAGATCAAGGATAATGTGTGACTAGGTCCCACATGACACCTACTACATAAGGCCACCCCACAAAGACTGGGAGTGATAGCAGATCTACCTACTACATAGAAACACACACAAAGAGGCAGCTAAAGGGGACCCAAAGTGAAAGAAGAGGAAAAATCTCCAGAAAAAGAGCTAAGTGAAATGGAGGCAAGCAGCTTATCAGATATAGAGTCCATAATAATGGTCACAAGGATGCTCAAGGAACTTAATGACAACTACAACAGCATGAACAAGGACATAGAAAACATAAAAAAGGACCAGAGAGAAATGAAGAATACAATATATGATGCCAAGAATACTCTTTAAGGAATAAAGAGTAGGTTCAATGAAGCAGATAATCTACTCAGTGATTTGGAAGAGAAGATAGGAAATAAAATCTTTTTATCAGAGCAGAAAAAATAAAAAATAATTAAAAAGAATGAGGATAGTTTAAGGGACCTTTGGGACAATATGAAGTTTAACAACATCTGCACTATAGTGATATCTGGAGAAGACAGAGAGTAAGAGATCAAGAACTTGATTAAAGAAATAATAACCAAAAACTTCCCTAACCTGGTGATGGAAAAAGACGCACAAGTCCAGGAAGCACAGAAAATCCCATACAAGATGAACCAAAAGAGGCTCAAACCAAGACACATCATAATATGCCAAAAGTTAAAAACAAAGACGGACTCTTAAAAGCAGGAAGAGAAAAACAGTTAGTTACCTACATGGGAACTCCCATAACACTGTCAGCTGAAATATCAACAGAAACTTTGCAGGCCAGAAGGGATTGGCATAAAATATTCAAAGTGATGAAAAGCAAGGACCTACAACCAAGACTACTTTACCCACCATGGCAATCGTTTAATATTGAAGGAGAAATAAAAAGCTTTCCATGCCCTGCCCAGTGTTCTCAGTGGATAGAGAGTCAGCCCATGCACCAAAGGCTTGCAGGTTTGATTCCCAGTTGGGGGCACATACCTGGGTTGCAGGTTTGATCCCCAGCCCTTGTTGGGGTGCATTCAGGAGGCAACTAATTGATGTGTCTCTCTCACATTGATGTTTCTCTCTCCCTCCCTTTCACTCACTCTAAAAATTAATGAAAAAAAAAAGTTCTCAGATAAGGATTAACAAAACAAAACAAAAAAGCTTCCCAAACAAGAAAAATCTAAAGGAGTTTGTTACCAACAAACTTGTATTATGAGAAATGTTCAAGGGCCTGCTTTACTAACATTAGTAGTAGTAGTAGTAGTAGTAGAAGAAGAAGAAACAAAACAGAGAAATATAATTTAGAAAATAAAATGGCAATAATTATATACCTATCAAAGTTCACCTTAAATGTAAATAACTTAAATGCTCAAATCAAAAGACATAGTGTGGCTAAATAGATAAGAAACAGGACCCATATACATACTGTCTCCATGACCCACCTCAGAACTAAAGATACATATAGACAAAAGTAAAGGGATGGAAGAAGATATTTCATGCAAATGGAAATGAGAAAAACTGGGGTAACAATACTTACATCTGACAAAATAGATTTTAAAAGGCTATAGTAAGAAACAAAGAAGGATACTACATAATGATAAAGGGAGAAAGCCAACATAACTTTTGTACACATTTATATACCAGAATATAAAAAGCAAATTTTGATGAACCTAAAGAGGGAGATTGACAGTGATACAGTCATAGTAGGGTATTTTAAGACCCATTGACATAAACGGATAGAACTTCCAGAAAGAAAGTCAATAAGAAAACAGTGACCTTAAATGACATATTATATCAGATTGATTTAATTGATATCTTCAGAGCATTTCACCCCAAAGCAGCAGAATATACATCCTTTTAAAGAGCACATGGAAGATATTTTTAGGATAAACCAAATGTTAGTACACAAAACAAGTTTCAATAAATTTAGGAAGATTGAAATCACATCAGGCATATTCTCTGACTATAATAGTATGAAACAAGAAACCAATCACGAGAAAAAACTGAAAAATACACAAAGACATGGAGGCTAAATAGCATGTTACTAAACAATGAATGGGTTAACAATAAGATCAAGGAAGAAATAAGATACCTTGCAACAAATGAAGATGGGAACACAACAGCCAAAATCTATGGGACACAACAAAAGCAGTCCTAAGCGGGAAATTCATAGCATTACAAGCCTACCGAAAGAAACAAGAAATATCTCAAATGAACAATATAACTTTACACTTAAAGAAACTGGAAAAAGAACAAGAAACAAAGTCCAAAGTGAGTAGAAGGAAGGAAATAGTAAAGATCAGAGCAGGGGTAAACAAAATAGAGTCTAAAAACATAATACAAAAGATCAGTGAAATCTAGAGCTCTTCCTTTGGAAAAGATAAACAAGATCAACAAACCATTAATCACACTCCAAGGAAAAAGAGAGAGGACTCAAAATCAGAAATGAAGAAAGATATAACAACTGACATAAAAGTGATACTAAAGATTGTAAGAAAATATTATGAACAACTCTATGCTAAAACATTGGACAATCCAGAATAAATAAATTCTAGAAACATACAATCTTCCAAACCTGAATCAGGAAGAATCAGAGAATCTGAATAGACAGATTACAACTAGTTAAATTGAAGCTGTAATTTAAAAAATCTCCAGTAAACAAAAGTTCTGGGCTGGATGGCTTCACTGTTGAATTTTACCAAACATTCAAAGAGTAACTAACACAGGTCCTTCTCAAACTATTCCAAAAGAATTCAGGAGGAGGCAAGGCTCCCAAGCTGTTTTTATGAGGGCAGCATTACTCTAATTCAGTGGTTCTCAACCTGTGGGTCGCAACCCCTTTGGGTGTCGAACGACCCTTTCATAGGAGTCGCCTAAGACCATCGGAAAACACATATATTGTCTTTGTGATTAATCACTATGCTTTATGTTCAATTTGTAACAATGAAAATACATCTTGCATATCAGATATTTACATTACAATTCATAACAGTAGCAAAATTACAGTTATGAAGTAGCAATGAAAATAATTTTATGGTTGGGGGTCACCACAACATGAAGAACTGTATTAAAGGGTCGTGGCATTAGGAAGGTTGAGAACCACTGCTCTAATTCCAAAACCAGTGAAAGACACGATAAAGAAAAAAAATTATAGGCCAATCTCTCTCACAAGCATAGATGCTGAAATCCTCAACACAATATTAGCAAACCAAATCCAGCAATACGTTTAAAAGGTCATACATTGTGATCAAGTGGGATTTATTCCAGGGATGCATTATTGGTACAATATCTGCAAATCAATAACTGTGATATACTGCATAATAAACAAAATGATAGGATAAAATCACACAATCATATTAATAGATGCAAAAAAGCATTTTATAATATCCAGCACCCATTTATAATAAAATTTTTTCATAAAGTGGGAATAGAGTGAGCACATCTCACCATGATAAAGGTCATATGTGACAAACCCCACAGTCAACATCATTTTCATTGGGCAAAACTAAAAACATTTCCCTTGAGTCAGGAACAGGACAGGAATGTCTGCTTTCAGCAGTATTATTCAACATGGTTCTGGAAGTCCTAGCCACAGCTATCAGACAAGAAGGAGAAAAAAAACAGGCATCCATTGGGAAAGGAAGAATTAAAACTGTGATTGTTTGCAGATGACATGATATTGTATAAAGGGAACCCTAAAGATTCCACCAAAATACTACTAGAACTGATAAATGAATTCAATGAAAGTTGGAAGATATAATATAAATATCCAGAAATCAGTTCCATTTTATTTTTATTTTTATTTTTTTAAATATTAATCTCTTTCTTAAAAAATATACTTTATTGATACTTTACAGAGAGGAAGGGAGAGGGATAGAGAGTTAGAAATATCGATGAGAGAGAAACATTGATCAGCTGCCTCCTGCACACCCCCCACTGGGGATGTGCCCACAACCAAGGTACATGCCCTTGACTGGAATCGAACCTGGGACCCTTCAATCCGCAGGCTGACGCTCTATCCACTGAGCCAAACAGGTCAGAGCTCAGTTCCATTTTATACACCAATAATGAACTATCAGAAAGGCAAACTAAGAAAACAATCACATTTGCAGTTGCTTAAAAAACAACCTAGCAGTAATTTAACAAAGGATGTAAAAGACCTATACTTGGAAAATTATAAGACACTTGGTAATAATTGGATTCTATTTTTTAAACATTGGGCAATAATTATAACTATAGGAATTTATGAAGTAGAGGGACATGATCTGATTTATATTTTGAAAAGACCATATCGGCAGCTGTGAGGAGTATGAATGGAAGGAAGAAAACAGATTGGAGGCTTTTATAGAAGCATAGGTAAATGAAGGCAGCAGGGATAGGCTTGTGGTAGTGGAAAACAAATTATGCAGATTCAGAATATATTTTGGAGTTAGAACTGAAGAAAACTTGCTCTTCAGTTGGATGTATGATTGAGGGAAAAGGAGGAATTACAGTGGCTGTCAGCTGTGGCTTGAGCAAATTGGTGGTTAGTGGAGCAATTCGTGGATACTGGAGACACTGGGGTAGAATTTGAAATTTGTTTGGTAAGTTTGTTTTCAAGTGAAACTTTGGGGAATTAAGAGCTACAGAGACACTTAAACATTCATCCAAGTAGAGATTTCAAATAAGCAGTTACACGACAGTGGTGTTCAAGCCTAGGGACACGGCAGAATGAGGACACCTAGATAGAAAACACCCACTGCCATTTGGGGTTAAAAAGGAACAGCATCTTCTTTTTGTTACACAAGATGGTTTGTCTTTATTCACCATCAGTGGCATGTGTTGGAAGGAATATATACTTTAAGTCTGAATGAAATGTGCTTGAATACCAACTCTCCCATTAAATATTGTTTCTTAAGCTGCCTTCACTCAATTATAATTAAAAATTTAACCAATATTTTCTCACTAGTTTTTATAGTGACTATTTCTGCTCTAGGTAAGCAAATATTTATATACCATGTCTCCTTGAAGGCATCTATGTTTCCTTAAATTTAAAGCTAGTTGCCTGATAAACTCACCTCTCTGAGGGGTTCAAGTAAAGTTATGATTTTGTATCTTACTAGGTACTTGCTTGCTAGAATGAGAATGATGCTCTTTCCATATTTTTGCATCTTAAGCAGAAGTGCTGCAAGTCTACACATAAGAAATTTGAGATGCTGATAGACATCTAAGTTTTAGATGTCCTATCTATATTTTCAATTTTGAGATGCCTATAGAACATCTAAATTTTAGATGTCCTATCGATATTTTCAATTGTCCTATCTATATTTTCAAATTAGGACAAAGGCATTGACTGAAAAAGAATATAGCCTTATCAACTTCAAGATGATTATTGAAACAAAACAAGAATGGATGAGATTGCTCAAGGGGTATTTATAGATTTATTGTGAAATTCTGAAACTTTTGTTATGCTATCACATTTTTCCCTTTTCACAGTTTTTACTTCTCACATCTTGATTTTTCTGCCTCATGAGCTTATGTGGTATTGTTTTTTCTATAGATAATTCATATATATAAGTGCTTGTTCTTCCAAAGTGATATATGTAGATAAAATTAGTATTTTGGTGTTTTTCCTTCACAGGAATTCCGAGTGCACAACACTACCAAACTAGTTGTAAAAGACTTATCTTTGAATGTATATGAGGGACAGATCACTGTTCTTCTAGGACATAATGGGGCAGGAAAATCTACTACTCTATCTATTCTCTCAGGTATGTATTTACCTCTGGTCAGAGGGTGTCCTCACATAGACACTGTAGATTAAGCTTACAAATTTTTATGAATTCACTTCATGTTAACAGTTTAGTCATTTCAGTGATACATAAAATTGTTTAGTAACACTCTGTCTTTTTAAGTTGTAAATGACTTGTGAGAGATACCAGGTGTCAGATTTTGCAAAGACATCAAAGTAGCCATTATAAATGTGTTAAAAAAAACAAAGAACTTATATGCATATATGCATAACATGTGGACATAGACATTAGTGCAGTGAAGACTGGGGTGGGCAAGAGTCGGGTGGAATGGGTCAATGGGGTAAAAAAGGGGATATATGTAAAACTTTCAACAATAAAGATAAATTTAAAAAAACTAAAGGATACAATAATTAAAGAAATAATGGAAAGTATGAAAAAATCTCATTAAGTAGAAAATATAATAGAAAAATTGAAATTATTTTTATTTTTTTGTTAATCCCCACTAGAGCTTTTTTTTTTTTTCATTGAGAGAGAGAGAGAATGGAAGGGAGGGAGGGGAAGAGAGAGAAAAACATCAATGTGAGAGAGACACATTGATTGGTTGCATATTACATGCACTCTGACCAGGGCCAAGGAGCAAACCCACAACCCAAGTACGTGCCCTTGACCAGGAGTCAAACCCATGATCCTTTGTTCACAGGCCAGTGCTCTAACCAATAAGAAACATTGGCCAGGTTAGAAATTATTTTTAAAAACCAAGTGGAAATTCTGGAGTTTAAAAACACAATAACCAAAGTGAAAAAATATATTAAGAAGCTCATTGGTAGATTAGAATTGTCAGAGAGAATCTGTGAACTTGAAGATAGACTGATAGAGGTTATACAGTCTGAAAAACAGGAAATAAAGAATTAATAAAAATTAACATAGGTAAGGGATCAAGATGGAAGTGGATCAGGTGGAAATTACACTCACCTCCTCACAGGTCTGAATTGGAATTACACTAAATTATAGAACAATCAACCTGAATATCTAACTGATGATCAGCTGAATCCTTGGTCTTATAACCAAGGATTTACAGAAGAAGCCACTTTGAGTCTGGTAGGAAGGGCAGAGCTATGAAAAGAGCTGGCCCTGCATCCCCATGTAGCTGTTGAGAATCAGGAGGGATATCTTATCAGCAAAGGTGACCCCTTAAAAGTGTGTGGTCTCAACCCTATGCAGAGCTCCTCAGCATAGAGCACCAGAACTGGAAGAGGATAATGCCTAAAATCTGGCTGTGGAAATCAGCAAGGATTCTGATTTCCAGGGAGAGAGAGGGGAGTCTGCTTGAAACCCAGGCAATCTTTTTTTTAAAAGAATATATTTTATTGATTTTTTACAGAGAGGAAAGGAAAGGGATAGAGAGCCAGAAACATCGATGAGAGAGAAACATCGATCAGCTGCCTCCTGCACGCCCCCCACTGAGGATATGCCCGCAACCAAGGTACATGCCCTTGACTGGAATCGAACCCGGGACCCTTGAGTCCGCAGGTCAACGCTCTATCCACTGAGCCAAACCGGTTCTAGCAACCCGGGCAACCTTTTAAAGGGCCAGTGCACTAAATATCATTTGTAGCCATTCACCCTGGGCTCTGGTGGTGGGAGAGTGGCTCAGAATGGGCTAGAGTCATGCAAAGAGAAAATGGGTTGAGGCTCCAGGGAGAGAGCTGAATGGATAGCCACCGGGGTCTTTGTTCTGAGTCTCTCTCCCACACCACCCACAGACACTGTTTTCGCTGGTCAAGCACTCCTCTCCATATGACATTAGCCTGGTAGAATGCAATAGTCACTCCTTTCCAATTCCCTGTTTTCCTGCCAAGCTCATGCCCTACAGTGGAGACTTTTCTAGTGGCCTCTTGAGGAGGTTTAGACAGATTTAGGATGTATTAGAGACTGAATTGTGTGGCTCTGGGGTGAGGTCCATTCACTCTCCCACGTACACCTGACTAGTGTTGCCCTCTCTGGGCGGGGATCCTCTACTCTCACCCTCCCAACTCCTGGTGGCCATGTCCTGCTAAGCTCATGCCCTTCAGAGAAGTCTGATGGCTATTGCCAGCCTGACCCCATGATGCAGACTTTCATGGAAGACTCTCAAGGAGGTCCAACCAAAATTGCAGCAGACTGAGTTGTGTGGCTCTAGAGAAGGGGCCATTTATCTTTTGCACGCTCTACTGGTGCCACTGTTTTTGTATAGAGCCCTCCCTCCACATGGGCAAATCTTGGTTTGTTAGGGCCGGATGAACTCTGCTGGCCTCACCCAGATGAGTCTCTGAGACCCTGCCCCACCACAAAGTTCTGTGGATACCCAGCAGTTGGTGAGTAGCCTTAGTGTAAACTGTGACTTTTACTGAGTCTCAGACCCCTCAGGCTTCAAGTTTACATATGTATCAGTCTGGTGACCACTATTCATCCCTACCTGGTGATTCACTGAGAAACTACCTCATGCAACTCATGTGCCACCAGAAGCTCCTTTAGTGATGGAGCCTAACAGGAACTAGTAGGCTGGTGTCTTGGGCTTTTTGCCGACTCACCCCCAAGATTGGTGCTGGGAGTAATGAGCCTTGGCGACTCTCATGCATAGCCATGCACTGCAGAGGTAGCCAAAAACTGTGGATCACGTTATAGTACCCAACTACTAATTGAGGACCAGTCACAGGAAGTGCCTAATATTGAACTGCATCAGAGTCATGGCCAACATACCCCAGAACCAATACACCTGATGGTATGCTTCAGACCACATAGAGCATGACCAAAGTATCTCCACAGCATCACAAAAAGGAGATCTCAGCATGCACCAGATCCTGCTAGGGCCAATTCTGCTTCATGGCGTTTTCCCTGGCACAGCAGCTTGTTCACCATGGTTGGGGTTGATGCTCATAGTCAACCTGCCTGAGGGTCAGCCCCACCTCACAGAAGTACAAAAAGCAATCAAGACTTAACTACAACAGGAGAGCTCACATGACCCACACAAGGGACATTCCTGGAGCACCTATCTCAGGTGATCAGGAAGACTTTAATACTGAGCTCCACAAGACACCTGCTACATAAGGCTACCATGCCAAGACTAGGAGACATAGCAGATTTACCTGATATACAGAAATGAATACAGAGAGGCAGCAAAAATAGGGAGACAAAGAAACATGACCCCAAATGAAAGGACTGGAGAATTCCCAGAAAAAAGAATTGTTTACCATGAAGGTAAACAATGGCTGATACAGAGTTCAAAGCAATGGCTATGAAGATCCTCAAGAAATTTAGAACTTAGAATTTCACCAAAGAGATAGTAATCATAAAAAAAGGACACAGAGCCCTAGTTAGAGTGTCAGCCCATACACCAAAGGGTTGTGGTTCAATTCCCAGTCAAGGGCATGTACCTGGGTTGTGGGTTCTATTCCTGTCCCCAGTCAGGGTGCATGCAGGAGTCAACCTGTCAATGTGTCTCTCACATCAATGTTTCTCTCTCTCTCTCTCTCTTTCTCCCTCACTCTCTCTTCCCTTCCACTCTCTCTGAAAATCAATGGGAAAAATATCCTCAGGTGAGGATTAACAAAACAAAACAAAATGGATGTAGAAACCATAAAAAAGAACTAGTCAGAAATAAAACAATATCTGAAATAAAGAATACACTGAAAGGAATCAACAGCAGATGATTAAGCAGAGGACCAAAACAGCAATTTCGAAGGTAGAAGGAAACTCCCAATCAGAGCAGCAAAAAGACAACAGAATTTTTTAAAGGAGGATAGTTTAAGGGATACCTGGGACAATGAGTAGTATAACAATATCAACCTAATAGGGGTTCCAGAAGGAGAAGAGAGCAATTGATTGAGAAACTATTTGAATAATGACTGAGAACTTCCCTAACCTGATGAATGAAAAAGGCATACAAGTCAAGGAAGTGTAGAGAGTTCCAAACAATATGAACTGAAAGAGGACCACAAGATACATCATAATAAAAATGGTGATAGTTAAAGACAAAGAGCATCTTAAAAACAGAAAGAGAAAGTTAGTTATCTACAAGGGAACTCCAGTAAGACCATCAGCTGATTTCTCAACAGAAACATTTAAGGCCAGGGGGATTAACACAAAATATTCAAAGTGAAGGAAAGCAAGGATTTAAAACAAAACTAATCTAGCCAACAAAGCTATCATTTATAATTAAAGAAAAAATAAAAAGATTTTCAGACAACAAAACCTAAAAGATTTCATTATCACCAACTAAGCATTGTGAGAAATTTTAAAGAGACTTCTTTAAGAAGAAAAAAGAAAACAAACAAACAAAAGGAACATAATTAGAAAGAAAAATATGGCAATAACCACTTTAAAGATAAATACTCCAGTCAAAGCATACGTAGCTGAAAGTATAAGAAAACAAGAATCTTATATATGCTGTCTACAAGAGACTCGCCTCAGAATAAAAGACAGGCTAAAAGTAAAGGTATGGAGTTATTTCACACAAATGGAAATAATAAAAAGCTGAGGCAATAATACTTATATCAGACAAAATAGACTTTAAAACAAAGGATCAATCCAAGAAGAGAATTTAACCCTTGTACATACTTACGTACCCAAATATATAAAGCGATTCTTCATATGGAAGAGATCAACAGTAGTACAATCATAGTTGGAGATTTCAACACCCCATTTAAATGAATGGATAGATATTGCAGACAGAAAATTCACAGGGAAACAGTCTTAAATGACATACTATAACTGAATTAATTGATATCTTCAGAGAATTTCACCCAACAAGCTGCAGAATATACATTCTTTTTAAGACGCATGAAACTATATCTAGGATAGACCACATAATAGCACACAAATCAAGTCTCAATAAATTTAAGAAGATTGAAATCATTTCAAGCATTTGCCTTAGCAACAATGGCATACAAGTAGAAATCACAAGAAAATAAAACTGAAAACGACATGAAAGTTAAATAACATGTTATGCTCTAGCTGGTTTGGCTCAGTGGATACAGCACCAGCCTGTGGACTGAAGGGTCCCGATTCAATTCCAGTCAAGGGCACATGCCTGGGTTGCAGGCTCAATCCCCAGTTGGGGGCATGTAGGAGGCAGTCAATCAATGATTCCCTCTCATCATTGATGTTTCCATCTCTCTATCTCTCTCCCTTACTCTCTGAAATCAATAGGAATATATTTTAAAAATAAATAAATAACATGTTATTAAACAATGAATGGGTTAACAGTGATGTCAAGGAAGAAATCAAAACATACCTTGAGACAAATGAAAATGAAAATTCAACAAGCCGAAACCATTGGGACACCAGGAAAACAGTCTTAAGAGGAAAATTCATAGCATTATAGAAAGAAACAAGAAAAACCTCAATCTAACCTTACACATAAAGTAACTAGAAGAATAACAACAAACAACACCTAAAGTGAGTAGAAGAAATGATAAATATCAGTGCAGAAATAAACAAAATAGAGTCTAAAAAGACAAGACAAAAGGTAAATGAAACCACGATCTGGTTCTTTGAAAAGATAAACAAGGTTGACAAACATTTCTTCTAGACAGACTCTTCAAGAAGTGAGAAATATCCAATTATGTGACCTTTGTAAAATAAAAATTTAAAGTTAAAAAAATAATCAAGAGGAAATCAAGAATGATATGGCTACAATAAATAACGTGGTGGAGGGTGTCAACAGTAGACTAGAAGAAGCAGAGAACCATATTAGTGAGTTAGAAGACAGGGCAGAAAAACAAGCCCAATCTGAACAACAATTGCAGAAAAAAAATAGAAAGAGGAGAGCATAATGGAGCTTTGGGAAAAAACGAAATGAAGTAACATACATATAATAGGGGTGCCACAGAGAATATGGAAGAAATGGTAAGTTTCTAGGAACATACAATGTCCCAAAAGTGAATAAAGAAGAGAAAATCTAGGAGGAGCCAAGATGGCAGCCAGCAGGACGGCAGTGAGGGAGAGTGTGAGGGAGGGAGGGAATGAAAGGGGAGTGTGTGGAGGTGATGTGTGTGTGTGTGTGTGTGTGTGTGTGTGTGTGTGTGTGTATAAAACCCTAGGAAATC
>NW_006282204.1:794982-798198 GCF_000327345.1 Myotis davidii
GGTTATAATGTCTGCAAATGGAGACAAAGAAATTGTCAACATAATTTCTGAGGCAATGGAAAAGGTTGGAATGAAAGGTGAAATCACTGTAAAGGATGGAAAAACACTGAATGATGAATTAGAAATTATTGAAGGCATGAAGTTTGATTGAGGTTATATTTCTCCAAACTTTATTAATACAGAAAAAGGTCAGAAATGTGAATTCCAAGATGCATATGTGTTTTTGAGTGAAAAGAAAATTTCTAGTGTTTAGTCCATCAGGCCTGCTCTTGAAATTGCCAATGCTCACTGTAAGCCCCTGGTCATAATTGCTGAAGATGTTGGTGGAGAAGCTTTAAGTACACATGTTTTGACTGGCTAAAAGTTGATCTTCAAGTTGTAGCAGTCAAAGCTCCAGGTTCTTGGAACAGTAGGAAGAATCAGCTTAAAGACATGGGTCAGGGCCTGGCATACTGGGCTCTCCTAGATGAGAAACCCCCACTACTGCTGCAAACACTTCTGGGCATCTGGCAATGACACAGAAACCATGTCATTTTGAAGGGTTTAGCGTCTGTGACTAGGAGCCCAGCCTCACCACCACCCAGACTGGCTCAGACGCAACCCAAGACTCTATAGCCACTCTGGCCATGACCTGCAGACCCATAAACACCAGGACTCCAGCGTTCTTTGCCACAGGCTCCTGTGAGTCCTGGAGTGTATTCCTCTCCCACTGACCTACCACAGTGGCACAAGCCCCATGCATTCCAGCCCCTGGGCTCTCCCATGACTCTTGGCATGTGCGAGACTCCCGCTAACCCACTGTATCCACACATCCTGGTGCCTGAGCTCTCCTGAGACTCTTGGGACGCATGATGCTCCCGCCAACCAACCACTGTGGCACAAGCCCCACACAGCTCAGCACCTGGACCCTTCAATGATAATAAAAATAGGGAGACAAAGTAAAATGTCCAAAGGAAAGAAAAGGAGGATCACCAGAAAAGGGACTAAATGAAACAGAGGCATGCAATATATCAGACAAATAATTCAGCGTAATGGTCATAGAGTTCATAAACCAGATGGATGTGAAAATCAACAACTTATGTAAGAATCAAGAGGAGCCCTCACTCGCTACCAATTTCCTGCCTCACCACCTGCATGCCCTGCCATTGCCCTGCAGAAATGCTTTGATTACACACAGGCCTTTGCCAGATTAGGCCCATGTCCAGGGCATTGGCTCTTCATCTCACTTGTTCTTATGCCAAAGGTAAAATTTGGTGCAGAGGCTCAAGCCATAATGCTTCAAAGTGTAGACCTTTCAGCCAATGCTGTAGCCATTACTATGGGGCCAAAGGGAAGAACAGTGATTATTGAACATACCTGGGGAAGTCCCAAAGTAACAAAAGATGGTGTGACCATTGCAAAGTCCATTGACTGAAAAGATAAATATAAAAATATTGGTGCTAAACTTGTTCAAGAAATTGCCAATAATACAAGTGAAGAGGCTGGGGATATCACCATGACTGCTACTGTGCTGTCATGCTCCATTGCCAAGGAAGGCTTTGAGAAGATCAGCAAGGTACTAATCCAGTGGAAATCAGAAGAGGTGTGATGTTAGCTGTTGAGAAGAAGTCTAAACCTGTGACAACCCCTGAAGAAATCTCAGGTTATAATTTCTGCAAATGGAGACAAAGAAATTGTCAACATAATTTCTGAGGCAATGGAAAAGGTTGGAATGAAAGGTGAAATCACTGTAAAGGATGGGGCATTGTTTTGGGAGGGGGCTGGAATGCTTCGGTGCATTCCAGCCTTGGGCTCATTACCTCCAACTAATGAATATAAAAAAATTGGTATAGAAATTATTAAAAACTCCTTCAATGACCATTGCTAGGAATGCAGGTGTTGAGGAATCATTGATAGTTGAGAAAATTATGCAAAGTTCCTCAGAAGTTAGTTATGATACTATGCTTGGAGATTGTGAATTTGGTGGAAAAGGAATAATTGCTAACTTATGTAAGAATCAAGAGGAGCCCTCACTCGCTACCAATTTCCTGCCTCACCACCTGCATGCCCTGCCATTGCCCTGCAGAAATGCTTTGATTACACACAGGCCTTTGCCAGATTAGGCCCATGTCCAGGGCATTGGCTCTTCATCTCACTTGTTCTTATGCCAAAGGTAAAATTTGGTGCAGAGGCTCAAGCCATAATGCTTCAAAGTGTAGACCTTTCAGCCAATGCTGTAGCCATTACTATGGGGCCAAAATGAAGAACAGTGATTATTGAACATACCTGGGGAAGTCCCAAAGTAACAAAAGATGGTGTGACCATTGCAAAGTCCATTGACTGAAAAGATAAATATAAAAATATTGGTGCTAAACTTGTTCAAGAAATTGCCAATAATACAAGTGAAGAGGCTGGGGATATCACCATGACTGCTACTGTGCTGTCATGCTCCATTGCCAAGGAAGGCTTTGAGAAGATCAGTAAGGTACTAATCCAGTGGAAATCAGAAGAGGTGTGATGTTAGCTGTTGAGAAGAAGTCTAAACCTGTGACAACCCCTGAAGAAATCTCAGGTTACAATTTCTGCAAATGGAGACAAAGAAATTGTTGGAATGAAAGGTGAAATCACTGTAAAGGATGGAAAAACACTGAATGATGAATTAGAAATTATTGAAGGCATGAAGTTTGATTGAGGTTATATTTCTCCAAACTTTATTAATACAGAAAAAGGTCAGAAATGTGAATTCCAAGATGCATATGTGTTTTTGAGTGAAAAGAAAATTTCTAGTGTTTAGTCCATCAGGCCTGCTCGATTGACTGTCAATCTAGAAGACGTTCAGCCTCATGACTTAGGAAAAGTTGGAGAGGTCATTGTGACCAAAGATGATACCATGCTCTTGAAGGGAAAAGGTTACAAGGCTCAAATAGAAGAACATATTCAAGAAATCATTGAGCAGTAAGATATCACAACTAGTGAATATGAAAAGGAAAAACTAAATGAATGCCTGGCCAAACCCTCAGATGGGATAGCTGTGCTGAAGATTGGTGGAACAAGTGATATTGAAGTGAATGAAAATAAAAAGTCACAGATGCCCTCAATGCTACCTGATCTGCTGTGGAGGGAGGCATTGTTCTGGGAGGGGGCTGTGCCCTGCTTTGGTGCATTCCAGCCTTGGGATCATTACCTCCAACTAATGAATATAAAAAAATTGGTATAGAAATTATTAAAAACTCCTTC
>NW_006282204.1:798237-801548 GCF_000327345.1 Myotis davidii
TTAAAAACTCCAATGACCATTGCTAGGAATGCAGGTGTTGAGGAATCATTGATAGTTGAGAAAATTATGCAAAGTTCCTCAGAAATTGGTTATGATGCCATGGTTGGAGATTTTGTGAGTATGGTGGAAAAAGGAATCATTGCTCCAACTAAAGTTGTAAGAACTGCTTTACTGGATGCTGCTGGTGTGGCCTGTCTGGTAACAACAGCAGAAGTTCTGGTCACAGGAATTTATAAAGAGGAGAAGGACCCCAGGATGGGTGGGGTGGGCAGCATGGGAAGAGGGATGGGAGGCAGTATGTTCTAGCTCTTTACCATCATTACTGAGAACTGAGAGGAAGCTCAGGGAATCTCCTCACCTATAACTTCAGAGAAGTTAGTTGAAGGAAATGATTGATGAAAAGGCTGGCTGAGGTTCAAGAAAATCACTCTAACCATCAGTTACTGGTTTTAGTTGACAACATACAATGTTTACTGTTGTCATTGTCCATGCCTACAGATAATTTATTTTTCATCTTTTAATAAAAAAACATTTGTACATTTCTGATAAGTGCAAGAGCCATAAACCAATGTACTGCTTTGAACTTAAATCACTGAGGCATTTTTACTACTATTCTGTTAAAATCAGGATTTTAGTGCTTGCCATCACCTGATGAGACGTGAAGAAGCAGCCATTCTGTGGAGAGTAAGAATAATTGTGTACAAAGTTGAGAAATATCCAATTATGTGACCTTTGTAAAATAAAAATTTAAAGTTAAAAAAATAATCAAGAGGAAATCAAGAATGATATGGCTACAATAAATAACGTGGTGGAGGGTGTCAACAGTAGACTAGAAGAAGCCGAGGACCAAATTAGATTAGTGAGTTAGAAGACAGGGCAGAAAAACAAGCCCAATCTGAACAACAATTGCAGAAAAAAAATAGAAAGAGGAGAGCATAATGGAGCTTTGGGAAAAAACGAAATGAAGTAACATACATATAATAGGGGTGCCAGAAGGACAGAAGAGGAGCAAGGATTAGAGAACCTATTTGAAGAAATACTAACAGAAAACTTCTCCGATTTGTGGAAGAAAAAGTCACGTAAGCACAGGGAGTTCCAAACAAGATGAACGCCAAAAGACCTATATAAAGATATGTCATAATTAGAATGGCAAACATCAACAACAAAGTAAGAATCTTAAAGGCTGCAAAAGAGAGAGACAGAGAGTTACCTACAAAGGATATCCCATTATGTTATCAAATGATTTCTCAACAAAAACACATCAGGCCAGATGGGAACGGAATAAAGTATACAAAGTGATGCAAAGCAAGGGGCTGAATCCAATAATACCCTATCCAGCAAGGCTATCATTCAAAATGGAATCAGGAGATTCACAGACAAAAAAGGGCTAAGGGAGTTTATAGCTACCAAGCCAAAAATGCAAGAAATGCTAAAGGGGAAATCAGGAGCTTTTCAGACAAAAGAAAGGCTAAGGGAGTTTATCACTACTGACCAAGCAATGCAAAAAATGCTAAAGAGAATGCTGTAAAAAAACATGACCCATACATCTGCTGTCTAAAAGAGACCCACCTCATTAGAAGGGACTCACATAGACTGAAAGTGAAAGGATAGAAAAATATCATTCAGGCAAATGGAAATGAAACAAAAACTGGGATAGCAATACTTATATCTGACAAAATAGACCTCAAAGTGAAGACCACATAACAGGAGACAAGGAAGGCCACTTAATAATTCTAAAGGGATAAATACAACAAGAGGATATAACTCTGGTAAACATATATACAACCAATGCAGGAGCATCCAAATACATAAAACAAACTTCTGGAAGATATCAGGGGAGAGATCAACAGCAATACAATCATAGTAGGGGACTTTAATACACCACTGACATCACTGGATAAATCCTATAGACAAAAATCAGCAAAGAAACAGCAATCCTAAATGACTCACTAGATCAGATGGACTTAATTGACATCTTTATAACATTCCACCCCCAAACTACAGAATATACATTCTTCTCATGTGCACATGAATCATTTTCTAAGATAGACTACATATTGGGACACAGGCAAAGCCTCTTCAAATTCAAGAAGATTGAAATCATATCAAGCATCCTCTCAGATCACAATGGCCCAATATTAGAAATAAACTACAATAAAAACAATAAAAATTTCAAACACTTGGAGGCTAAAGAGCATATTATTAAACAATGACTGGGTTACCAAAGAACTCAAAGAAGAAATAAAAAACATCCTGTAAACAAACAATAATGAAAACATAACAATCTGAAAATCTTTGGAACACAGTGAAAGCAGTCGTGAGAGGGAAGTTAATAGCATTACAGGCCTACCTAAAACAACAACAACAACAAAACAACAAGAAAAACTGGTAATTAACCATGAAACTCTGCAACTTGAAGAATTAGTAAAAGAGCAACAAGAAAAGCCCAGAGTGAGCAGAAGGAAGGAAATAATAAAGATCAGAGTGGAAATAAATCACATAGAGACAAAAAAAATACAAAAGATTAGTGAAACCAAGAGCTGGTTCTTTGAACAAATAAACAAGATTGATGAACCTCTAGCCAGGCTCACCAAAAAACAAAGAGAAAGGAAAAATGGAGAACAGGAGAGAAACAAAGATGGCGGCATAGGTAAATACCTGAAATTGCTGACTCGTACAGCCACTTCAAAAGTACAAGGAAAGACAAAACAGACATCACTGAGAACCACAGGAAGGCTGGCTGAGTGGAAATTCTACAACTAGAAGGAAAGAGAAAAGTACACTGAGACTCAGGAGGTGCGGAAGTAAAGTGCAGAGGTATGGAGGCACACGCGCGGAAAGGGCTGGCAACGAAGGACGCCGGTGTCTTTTTCAATTGGGAGGGAGTCTCAAGCTCCCGACAGCCCTGACTCCAGCTCCGGGCGAGTCTCTGGGCACCCAGACTCATACGGGGAGAAACTGGACTGTCTGGCAATGGGTGGAACTCGAGGACAGCTTTCTAAGAGGTGCTTGCAGTGATTACTGCAGGACACTGAGAACCGGGGGCCTCAGGGCAGGACTGAGGATCCGCCATAGCTGTTTGCTCCACCCTGTTGATTCCCTGAGACCCCACCCAACCCCAGCTGTGAGCAGAGGCTTTTGCATATGAAAGGCCTGGCTCTTTGCAATCTGAAAATTATATAACAAACTGCAGCTGGGTCAGAGAGAACCAGAACATCCAAAAGAAGGCCCAAGGCCCCACAGCAGCTTGCATTGCTCCACAGCTGGACCTCATCCTGGCACCTGAAAACTCCAAACAAAGCAGAGAAATC
>NW_006282204.1:802739-803841 GCF_000327345.1 Myotis davidii
TTGACAGTATAAACAAGATTGATGAACCTCTAGCCAGGCTCACCAAGAATCAAAGAGAGAGGACTCAAATAAACAAAATCAGAAATGAAAGAAGCAAAATAACAACAGACCCCACGGAAATATGAAGAATCATAAAAAAGATACTATGAGCAACTCTATTCCAACAAACTGCTCAACCTAGAAGAAATAGACATATTTCTAGAAAAATAAAACCTTCCAAAACTCAATCAGGAAGAATTAAAAAATCTGAATAGGCCGATAACTATGGAGGAAATTGAAGCAGTAATAAAAAAACTTCCAACACACAAAAGCCCTGGATCAGACAGATTCACAGGGGAGTTTTATCAAATATTCAAAGGAAAAATAAAACCTACCTTCCTCAGACTATTCCAAAAAATTCCAGGGGAAGGAACACTTCCAAGCTCTTTTCACAAAGCCACCATTACCCTAATCCCAAAACCAGATAAAGACAATAAAAGAAAGGGAATTACAGGCCAATATCCCTCATGAACATAGACACCAAATTTCTCAACAAAATTCTAGCAAATCGAATCCAGTATTACATTAGAAAAATCATACACCATGACCAAGTGGGATTTATTCCAGGGATGCAAGGATAGTACAATATCCACAAATCACTAAATGTGATACATTACATAAACAAACTGATAGAAACCATATAATCATACCCAAAAGCATTTGACAAATTCCAATACCCTTTTCATGATAAAAATTCTCATCAAGGTGGAAATAAAAGGATCATTCGTTAACATAATAAAAGCCATATATGACAAACCCACAGCCAACATTATACTCAATGAGCAAAAACTCGAATTTAAATGTTTGAAAACTCTCTGAGATACAGAAGGAACACAATAAAAGTGTTTCCATTCAGGCTTATGTATTTATTTTTAAAACACTGACAGGGTTTATTATGTGCCAGACATTACTGTAAATAATTTACAAATAGCCCTATAAAATAGTACTAAGAATATCCACATTTTACAGAGAAAAGAACTGAAGGACAGAGAAGTTACATGGCCTGCGCAAAGGCACACAGCCAACGAACAGTAGAACTAAGCATTGAGCCCAAGCAGCCCCT